>NC_067472.1:9883479-10183479 GCF_947179515.1 Apodemus sylvaticus | reverse complement strand
ATCAATGGGGTAAACAGCTGTGACTCACTACATTTGGGATATGGAACCTGAAGAGGCCACCTCCTGTAGGCAGGTATGAACTCCAGTGGAGGAATAGAGACACCATTCCATACACAAAACTTTTAACCCCAAATTTATCCTGTTTATAAGAAATGCAGGTACAGGAGATAGAGCAGAGACTGAGGGAATGGCTAACAAATAACTTGCCCAACTTGAGACTCTTTCTATGGGCAAGCACCAATCCCAAACACTATTAATGATGTTCTATTATGCTTGCAGATAAGAGCAACTTTTCCTCTGAGAAGCCCCACCTGGCAGCTGATTTAGACAGATACAGTCATCCACAGCCAAACAATGGTCAGAGCTTTGGGACTCTTACAGAAGATTAGGAGGAAGGATTGTGAGCCCTAAATGGGACAGAAACTCCAAAGGGAAAAAAAAAACACATGTCAACTAAACTAGACCATCAGGGCTCTCAGATTCTGAAACCACAAGCAAAGAACACACGAGGACTGCACCTAAAACTCCCTGCACATATGTAGCAGACATGAAGCTTAATATTCATATAGGCCCTGAACAACTGGCACAGGGATATCCCAAAGCTCTTACCTACTGGAGACTAATACAACTGTCTCCTGAGCAACTTCATCCAGCAGAGATTGAAAGAGATGCAGAGACCCTCAGTCTAAAATTGGGCAGAGCTTGGGGTGTCTTGTGGAAGAGTAGAGGATAGGATTGAGCAAGACAGAATGGTCAAGGACATCCAAGAAGAACAGCAGTCTCAGCTAACCTGGGTCCATGAAGGTTCACAGAGACTGAATCACAAACCAAAAAGTGTACAAGGGCTGGATCTAAGTTCCCTACATTTGTAGTAGATGTGCAGCTTGTTCTTATGTGGGAATTCTAACAATTGGAGTGCAGGATATCTATGGGTCTGTTTGCTGTCACTGGATCCCCTTCTCCGAGAAGAACAGCCTGGTAGGGCCTCTCCTCAGTGGGAGAAGATGTGTTTAGTCCTGCTGTGACTAAATATGCCAGGGCAGGCTAGTACACAGGAAGGCTTCCCTTTCTCTGAGAAAAAGTAAAGGGAGTAATGGGGGGAAAGATTAGTGAGGGTGGGAATGGAAGGAGAGGAGGGAGAGGAGTAAATGGAAATAAAGTGAATCAATAAATTAATGAAAAAAAGAAGTTAAACCAGGCAGTGGTGGCGCACACCTTTAATCCCAACACATGGGAGACAGAGGTAGGTGGATTTCTGAGTTCAAGGCCAACCTGGTCTACAGAGTGTGTTCCAGGACAGCCAGGGCTACATAGAGAAATCCTGTCTCAAAAAGCCAGAAAAAAAAAAGAAAAGAAAAGAAAAGAAATTAAAAAATCAATAGTCTTTAAAGAAAATAAAGAAAATACAGAAATTCTTAAGCATTAAACCAACAAATTGGGTTTATTTAACTTGTTGGCAGACAATAAAATTCATTGTTGAAATAGCACAAAGTGTTACAAAGAAAAATCATATGCATGCCCCACATCCAAAGATATCAGCTGAAACTTATTGGGATGGAGCAATATTCTCCATAGTTGATTCTACCAAAAAGATTCACTATAGCGAGTAGCTCCTTGGTGGTAGAAATCTGATTTCTTTTTTCCACACAGAACACTGTTGCAGAAAATATAAATAAATAAATAAATAAATAAATAAATAAATAAATAAATAAATAAATAAATAAATAAGAGAACCTGCCAGCTCTCCGCGGGGCTGGACCATGATTTGGTGCTCCTGCTGGGCCATCTCTCCAGCTGGAGATCCCAAGTTCCTCTCCCTACCATGCACTCCATGATCAGTCATAACATCACAATATCCAGTATCCCAGTAGAATCAAGACTCTTAATGCTTAATTAACCAATCAGATTTATGTGTCAATAATATCACAATTTACAAGATGACAATACAGCAATTTCAGAGCCAATTGATAATGTTAATACATTTTGCCAATTATTCTAACCTCATTATGTTAGCCTCCATTCTCCTCTCCCTCTCATCTGAGACTCTCTCTGTCCCTGCAACTCTTAGCTCCACCTTCCTTTGCCCTGGCCAATCACATGCCTCTTCTGTGCTAATGAAATTGGACAGGGAAAATCTGGCAACAGAACAAACCCCATTTGAATATTTATTTAGTCCTTTCCTTAAACAAAAAATCATTATAGGACATTTCTATTCTTAATCAAAACCAAGTTGGAGCTGTTTTCTGTTACTATTTGCAAAATGAGAATACTGCTAAGAAAAACTTACCCTGTTGCAGTTGATGAAATGAATATACATTGTAAACAGAGTTTTTCAAATCCTATATAAGGTAAGACAGAGATATACACTCAGAAAATTTGCTTCTAAATTGGCTGCCAGAAAGGAAAAGAGTCTATTTCTAGCTATAGACATTCAACATCTCCTGATCACAGTTTATATAGCATCTCTGTCTCCTGTTTGGAGGAATTTTTCCAAGGTGAACCATGGTAAGGCAAATGCAAACTCTTTGCTACCTCCCCAGGGAGAAAGCCAAGGAAGCCAAATTGTTCTTTCAAATCTGATATATACTCAGTTTTTTCAAATGTAGGGCTTTTTCTTTTTGTGTGTGTGTGTAGGGGGGGGATTTTTCATTTTTATTAAGTGATACAAAATAAGAGGAAATATCAAGTTAAGGTGAGTATGAATCATAAGTTTGGTTTGGTAGTATTTTATTTGTGCTTTCTGATGTCCCTGTGAATAAATGATGGATTTTCATAAAATTTCATATATATGTATATATATACATATATATCACATAATTATACATTAGTGAGAAATTAAAATGATGTCTTGATAAACTTAAGTTGCTGTTTTTCAAAAATGATAATTGTATAAGGTATAGGGTATATTACCTTAATTATATACATTACTTTTTGATGAATATTAGTAGAGTTTTCATTGTTTTGCAAACCATCTCAGTTTCTTGGGTATGCAGCTATTGACCACGTTTACACCTGCATTATTATAATTGTTTAGAAACAAAATATTTTCTTCACCAATGAGATGAAGCATACAGTTTTCAAGTCAAACACAAAACAATTTTCCACATCTAAAACTGAAAAAAACATGGGTGGGGGAATAGATATGCTTGATGAGCTCACACAATGGCTTCACATGTCATTAAGACTGAAGTTCAGGAATGACAATGACATGCTCTGCTTGTGCTACAGAGCACACGAATCACAGTGTCCTTGCTTAACTTTATTGTCAACGAGAAGATATATGTTAAATATTGGGTATTATTGTCATGTAGCAGTATTGGTCATCTCTTCTAATTGTTAACAGTTCTCCCTCATACATGCTTATGTTATTGGCCAGTGAGCTACAGGAAAAAAATTCCAAGAGAAGGACAGAGACCTAGCCCTATCTTTACACCCACAGGGCATTCCACTCTTATGTGCCCATTCTAGTCAGTTCAGAAAAGTGTAGCAAAAGAAGGTTCAGGCAAATGCAAGGGACAGGAGCTTGTGACATTGGAGAGAGAGTAATTCCAGTCACTCAAGTAGATGTATGAGGGATAGTAAGGTACACAGAAAGCAGTTCAAAAATGTTAACAAATAATACAGCAAGAAAATGAAAGGAAATGTGGGAGAATAGAAACTAATTTCTGCATATAGTTACTTACTGTAGATTGTTTCCAGTCTTTACCATTCTTACAAAGCAGTATTAATTATTGCCCACCATAAAAGGACAAAATTGTAGTTGAGAGCCTTATAGAACATGATAGGAACAGAATTTACTTGAGTAAAGGAATTTGCCACAATAAAACTGTGTTCTATTGAGTTCATCTGGTAAGTAAATCTAATTTCTGGTCAAGTAATCAACACTGTATTTCACACAAAGTAGATAAATTATATCTTAGGTTTCAACGTTGCTGATAAGGCAAAATTATCATCCTAGATTCAGCTGCAGAAAGTAGCTGGACTCCACTCGGAAAGACAAGACGCTGTCATCTCACCCCTGAGCGGCTTAGCAGTTATTCCTCTTAGTTGAGACACTTATTCTTCAAGGGTGATCACAATGCATAGTACACTTTAAACTCCCAAAATTTACTTGACTTTGATCTCTCTGTGTGAACATAGTCCATAAATTGGAGTGGAGAAGCTTCTCTTATTTATCTATATTTTCATAAAAAATCCAATATGATTTTGAAGACTTTTATTTTGTAGATGGAGATTATTTTGAGCCACATATAGAACTCAGAAATGATGATGTAAAGCAACAAAATCCCTAGGAACTGTAAAGCCATAGTTCATTTTCTTGTGATGGCTATAAACTTCTATTAAAATTATACATGCCAAATATTAATTGCCTTTATCCCTTGGGACTATGAAAGACTGTGACAATAGAATAACATATTAATTTGTCCTTGAATGGAACATCAACCCAAGTGAAACAGAAAATGCAAAACATACAATGAGTACTTTTAATTGCTGTATTTAAACTCTCCCTCACCGTCCCTATAATTGCAGTGTTTAAACACTCTCTCAATGCCCCATACCAGTTACGTGCAGCATAATTAAACACAATCTTCATTCAGTAGAAAGATGCCCAAGGGATGATATTTTATCATTTTATCTCTTCAAAGTGCAAATGTGAAAAAAAAGCCCTATCCCAGATGCATTTGCCCTTGTGCTATTTAGACAATTTGGGAGCCCTTGTGAATAGTCCACAGTGCACCTTTTCTGGTTACTTAAGAAAATGACAAACAAACAAACAAATAATAATAATAACCCTATTCAATGGAGGAGACTGTTTAACAGGTAGAGCACTCTCCTTTTCCCAAGCTTAGAATTCTAGTGATGAACATTGTCAGCCTGAAACCTTCACCTTTCCCACAAACTGACAATGAGTAAGATTTTTGCACTTTGATATCTGCAAATTAAAAATATTTCTTACAAAAATTGGGATATAGCAGTTATAGTGTTGCCACATGGAAACTGTCTACAGCAGTTTCTAGAAAAAGACAGAAGTCACTATGAATAAAGCATGTTGGAGTCAATGAAGTATCAGTGTATATGGTTAACATTTAATAAGCATTTTCCAGTCTCATGTGCCAGTAATCATTTGGCAAATCTATGCTCTATAACTAACCACTGTAAAATGTCAATATCAAATATCTCTCTGAGTCTGAGCATTACTGATAAATTTTACAGGTCCCAATTGTACCAGTTGGTCCTATTTAGCTGTATAGCCATGGTCACATAAGCATTTATAATGTTCTTGTCTGTGCTCCTTCATATTTGGAAGTGGTATGTCTCTAAAAATAGTTGAATGAGGTACTTTTCCTAAATCTATGATTAGATGTAGAAAAGCCAGCCAACATTTGTCCTTGTGGTAGAAACATTCTAAGAGAAAATAAACTCTTATGATGGATTTTCTGTGTGTGTTGATACATGCCTCTAATCTTAGCAATGGGGAGGCAGAGACAGGTAGAACTCTACAGTGTGAAGCCAGCCTAGTCTATAGGGTTAGTTCTAGGACAGTCAGCTAGCACCATATAGGGAGACTCTATAACAATAATGACAAAAAAGAAAATAAAATGGAAAGGAAAAAAGTTCTTTAGATTTGAATGAAGAATGTCTTCTGTTGACCATAGCAAGTCACTTTTTTAAGACCAGAGTGATTTTCATGAGCAAACCACAGAGATTTAAGTTGTTCAGGGTTTTTTGTAATGATTAGCTATACGCTAGACACATTTCCCTTTGACTTTCCACTCTGAATTAATGTGGCAAAGGATAACTGAATAACCCATAATAAAGATTATTGTTTTGTTGTTCCATAATTTTTAGAAGCAAGAGTCGATAATGTTGGAAAACTCTTCTCCTCCTCCTTCTCTTTTTCCTCCTTCTTCTCTTCCTCCTCCTCTTCTTCCTTTCCTCTTCTTCCTCCTCCTCTTCCTCCACCTCTTGTCTTCAAGCTCTCTTAGAATGAGAATAATTGCTCTCTATGCCTTTCACATCATGATCACAGGCATCATGATTTCAGAGCTACAGAAACTAAGAGCCAAAATAATATTCTTTTGTGGGCCCTAGGTATGATGCTGCAGGTCAAAGCATTGGGCATCCAATGCTGACAATCAGATATATTATCACAGTCTGGTAGAAGACAGGAACTGATGCTACAAAGTTGATATCTCACCTCCATAAACCTACTATGGCATGCATGTGCCAAGATGCACACACATAATTAAAATATAAAAATTCTCTTCCTTATTCTATTACAACATCAAAAAGCAAAATGTTACAAGTCCAATAAATAGGGACTACCTATATTTATATATTAAATTAGGTAAGTGACAATTTATTCAGAAAAATTTTAAATTATGTTTAGGAAAATGGGTAAGAACCTTGGTTTAATCTTCCACTTTGATTATGATTTTCCTGCTTGAGATTTCCCAACATTGTGATTTCCTGGGATCATCTCATCTGGTCATTTGTCTCTGACTTCAATGTTTTACAAATAGCAAGGGGCTTCAGACAGGCAGAAAAACAAAGCAAATCATTCACTGTACCTGTTGTGCTTACCTAATTAAATAAAGTTTGGTCTGAGGCTGTTTTGGGAAATGACAGGTTTAACAGCCTGGGGAGTAACAGTGGAGTTGTTGTCACACTTGAATGCTTGTCTTCTTAAACTTCAAGTCAGCTGTAACACTAGGCTTACATTTCCTGAGCAGGTGGGAAAGGAATTGCCTTGGGATATAAAAGACAACTCTCTAAGTAAATCCCAAAGGGAAGATTTACAGATATACCTTTTTTTTTTAAGTAAGCAACAAATAAATAGTGAGCTACTCTTCTAAATATCCAAGAACAATACTGCCTTTAAAGTACAACACTGTGAAAGTATTTATTATAGAGTAAATTAGAGAAGTGAACAGATGTAAATCTAAAATATGTAAAGTAATTAGTGTATCAAAATGTCCACATTGATATAACACATCATATCAAGCTTTTCTGATTTGGTTACAAATACAACCTGAGAATCATCACAATGTCAGACATCTATTTTTCTGACTAATTTTAGCTTCAGCCACAAGCCTCATATGGGCATAGGTGTCAAACTGACAGTTCTACCATAAGCAAAGACTTCTGTTGAGGCAAATTCTGCCTTTCACTCAAAGAGAACATGCATTGGTTTGCAGGTAAACTGCTTCACCAGTCCTCGTCTTTCATTCTTATTAATCTGAAATGATCTATTCCTTCTGCATGTCACTTTTACCTAATGATCAAATTTATGCATTTTTGGTGTAGGAACAGATTTCTCTCAATTTCACCTTTCTGCATAAGTGTGTTTTTTTTTTCTGCTCCTATGAGCAAAGCTTGCCCTGGTTGTGATTCACAGCTATGATTTAACTCAAAATATTGTGAGCAAAAAAATTCCTGAATGTAATCTGTATCTACAGAGACTGATTGACTTGATTAGATTATCTGTACTGTGGAAAGATTGGAATGTTGATGGTGCAGAGGTGAAGTACTGTATTATGAGTTTAGTTCCAGGCCAGGCTCACAGTAAACAGCCTTTCCTTTCCCTCTTTGTGAGCTATTATCTTCTAATAATAGGTAAAATTTAGAAGCTATTAACTTAGCAAGCCACTAGCTTCTTCCTGTTAATTCTGAGATTTGCTGGAGAAAAAAAAAACCTAAATTTGACCATTCTGTGCCAAATTTAAACAAAGTTTATTTATTTTAATTAGATATATTCTTTATATCTCAAATGCTGGCCCCTTTCCTGGTTTTACCCCACCTCCTAAAAATTCCACAACCTATCTCCCCTCCCCCTGTTCCCCATTCAGTCCACTCCCACTTCCCTGTCCTGTCCCTGCAATGTATTCCCCTACATTGCAACATTGAGCATTCCCAGGACCAACAGCCTCTCCTCACTTTGATGTTAATCAAGGACATCCTCTGCTGCCCATGCATCTGGAGCCATGGGTAACACTATGTGTAATCTTTGGTTGATGATTTTGTCCCTGGAAGCTCTAGGGGCACTGGGTGGTTCATATCATTGTTCCTCTTATGGTACCACAAACCTCCTTGGGTCCTTTCTCTAGCTGCTCCATTGGAGACCCTGTGCTCAGTTCAATGGCTGGCTGAGAGTGTTCCGCTCTGTATTTGTCATGCACTAGAAGAGACTCCCGGGTGACAGCTATATCAGGCTCCAGTCAGCAAGTACTTGTGGGCATACACAATAGTGTCTACATTTTATAACTGTATATGGGATGAATCCCGGGATGGGACAGTCTCAGGCTGGTCTTTCTCTCAGACTCTGCTCCAAACTTTGTCTCTGTATTTCCTTCTGCCAGTATTTTATTATCCCTTTGTAAGGAGGACCAAAGTATCCATACTATGTTCTTCCTTATTCTTGAGTTTCATTTGATCTGTGAATTGTGTCTTGGTTGTTCCAAGCTTCTGGGTTAATATTCACTTATCAGTGAGTGCATACCATGTCTGTTCTTTAGTGATTGGGTTACCTCACTAAGGATGATATATTCCAGGTCCATCCATTTGCCTAAGAAATTCATGGAATTATTATTTTTAATAGTTGAGTAGTATTCCATTGTGTAAATATAAAACATTTTCAGTATTCATTGCACCATTGAGGGATATCTGGGTTTGTTCCAGCTTATTATAAATAAGCTTGCTATGAACATAGTAGAGCATGTGTCTGTCCTTATTACATGCTGGGGAATCCTCTGGGTGTATGCCTAGGAGTGTTATATCAGTGCCCTCTGGTTGTATTATGCCCAATTTTCTGAGGAACCATGAAACTGATTTCCAGAGTAGTTGTACCAGCTTACAATCCCAACAGCAATGGAGGAGTTTTCCTCTTTCTCCACATCCTCACCAGTACCTGCTGTCTTCTGAGTTTTTGATCTTAGTCATTCTGACTGGCATGAGGTGAAATATCAAGGTTGTTTTGATTTGTATTTCCCTGATGACTAAGGATGTTGAAGATTTCTTTGGTTGTTTCTCAACCATTCTATATTCCTCAGTTGAAATTTCTTTGTTTAGCTCTGTACCCCATTTTTAATAGGCTTATTTGGTTCTCTGGAGTCTAGCTTCTTGAGTTCTTTGTATATATTGGATATTAGCCTTCTATCAGATGTAGGGTTGCTAAAGATCTTTTCCCAATCTGTTGGTTGCTGATTTGCCCTATTGACAGTGTCCTTTGCCTTACAGAAACTTTGTAATTTTATGAGGTACCTTTGTCAATTCTTGATCTTAGAGGATAAGCTATTGGTGCTGTGTTCAGTAAATTTTCCCCTGTGCTCATGTGCTCAAGATTCTTCTTAGTTTCTTTTCTATTAGATTCAGCATGTCTGGTTTTATATGGAGGTCCTTGATCCACTTAGACTTGAGCTTTGTGAGGTAAGAATGGATCAATTCACATTCTTCTGCATGCTGACCTCCAGTTGAACCAGCACCATTTGTTGAAAAGGCTATCTTTTTACCACAGGATGGTTTTGGCTCCTTGTCAAAGATCAAATGACCATAGGTGTGTGGTTTCATTTCTGTTTCTTCAATCCTATTCCATTGATCTACCTGCCTGTCACTGTAACAATACCATGTGGTTTTTAACACTATTGCTCTGTAGTACTGCTTGAAGTCAGGATACTGATTCCTCCAGAAGTTCTTTTACTGTTGAGAATACTTTGATCTATCCTGGGATTTTTGTTATTCCAGATGAATCTGAGAAAGAACTGAGTTGGGAGTTTGATGGGGATTGCATTGAATCTGTATATTGCTCTTGGCAAATGGCCATTTTTTTCTATATTAATCCTGCCAATCCATGAGCATGCGAGATCTTTCCATCTTCTGAGGTCTTCTTCAATCTCTTTCTTCAGAGACTTGAAGTTCTTGCCATACAGATCTTTCACTTGTTTGGTTAGAATCATACCAAGATACTTTATATTGTTTGTGGCTATTGTGAAGGGGGTTATTTCCCTAATTTGTTTCTCAGCCTGTTTATCCTTTGAGTAAAGGAAGGCTACTGATTTGTTTGAGTTAATTTTATGTCGGACTTCTTTGTTGAAATTGTTTATCAGCTGTAGGAGTTCTCTGGTGAAATCTTTTGGGTCATTTAAGTATACTATCATATCATCTGGTAATAGTGATAGTTTGGCTTCTTCCTTTCCAATTTGTATCCCTTTTGCATCCTTATGTTGTCTAATTGCTCTAGCTAGAACTTCAAGTACTATATTGAATAAATATGGAAAGAGAGAGAGGGCAGACTTGTCTAGTCCCTGATTTTAGTGGGATTGCTTCAAGGTTCTCTCCATTTAGTTTGATGTTAACTACTGGTTTGCTATATATTGCTTTTACTATGTTTTGGTATAGGCCTTGAATTCCTGTTCTTTCCAAGACTTTAAGCATGAACGGATGCTGAATTTTGTCAAATGCCTTTTCAGCATCCAATGAAATGACCATGTGTTTTTTTTCTCCTTTGAGTTTGTTTATGTAGTGGATTGCATTAATGGATTTCCGTATATGGAACCATCCCTGCATCCCTGGGATGAAGCCTACTTATCATGGTGAATGATTGTTTTGATGTTTTCTTGAATGGCATAGATTATTTTAAGGTAAAAAAAAAAACTTGTGCTTATCCACTCACATCTCTGGGACTCCTGTACAATCAGTTTGTGTACAGGCACAACAAGTAACTGTTGTACTTGCCTCAAGAGCATCATGGTTTTACAACTGACATAAAGACTTAGGAATGTTCAGAAAGACTTGCTGTGGAACTGTTTCATGACTTGATTGAGATAAAAATCCCAAAGAGCAGATCCAGAAAAGACACAGATTAGAAAACCCAACAACTTTCAAATGAAATAAAATAAAATATAAAATAAAATAAAATAAAAATGCTGTTAATTTTTTAAGAGTCTCCACCTTAGATAATTAAAAGTACTGTTGGTTCCAGAAATAAAACAGAAATCTACAGATCAATGTTACCATAAGGCTCAAATTCAGTCCAGGAAATAATAGTGTTATCACAAAAACCTTCATATCACTCAGTCCTATACTGATAATGGAGGCACTGTTATTCACGGACATGGTGCATGTGTAAAGTTAAGGTAGTGATTCCTTGTTGTACTTACAAGGAAAAGGAGACAGACCGCTAAGTGCTAGAAAAGAAGGAAAAACTGCAATTTCACTTTGAATTTGAGCATTTATGAACATTCTATACATTCCATGGAGCCTTTAATTAATTTACCTGATTCTATAATGTGGCAATACTCTCCCAAATGAGCCCACGAATATATTTTATACTTTCTTCTATGAAAAGAACATTAAATAATTCAGAACATAGGCAGTCTTTTGTGTTATGATATATGTATATATTGATGGGGCTGAAAATGTGCCTAGAAACTGACAGAAGGTAAGAGTACAAAATTTGGTGGAGGAACTATTCAGTTATCCAAAATAAGAAGATGTGTTTATTACACAGAAGAAGGGACTTTCCACCATGAAAGCCCTGAATACTTTATATCCAAACATGTTTGTTGATTGAGATAGATGAGGGTGGTCCTTGAAAAAGTATCCTCTAACTACACTAGGTTTGTGGAAGGTTGACATTGATTACTGAATTCCTCTTAATCATTCTCTAGTTTTTACTTTTGGTCATATAGAAAAATAAGTGAGAAAAACAGGGAGAAGAGAAGAGAAATTGGAAGTGAACGGTGAAGGACTCTTTCCCCCCACCTCAGAAAACCTACAGTGTTCCCAGGATATGTTTACTATACTGAAAAATCCATCTTTAACAACTGCAGATTTGTTGACTAAGGGCTAGATTTAAACAGAATGTCATTCTGATTACAATTTATTTTTCAAGTACCATAAGACATGCACCCCATTAAACCATGTTCATGTATTTGGCTTTATGCAAAGATCCTAAAGATCTTTAGGGGTTGCTGGGAGCCTCTTAGTCTGGAGAGGGTAGGGGTGAGGGACAGAATAGGACTTTGGTGTGGCATTAAAGACTGAGGGTCTCCAGACGTTCTAGCTCTTTAACTATACTGAAATGCCAACAACAACTTCTACAAAGTCCTAAAAACTTTATTGGCATTTATTGCTAAGTTTTAGAAAGTTTTCCATGAAAACACGGGACTTTCGTGGAGTGGGGGGGCTAGAAAAGGGGAAATCATTTGAAATGTAAATAAATTATATCGAATAAAAATGTTTTGAATATAAAAAAAATGTTGGAAAGATAGAAAGAATGGAATAATGGGGATAAGGGAAAATCCTACTATTCTCTTTGTCTAAGAAGTATTCTGCACAAAATCTTCCTCTGCAGCTCAGTTCTTCTGATTCTTCTCTTTATCCTCATCACTTAAAATGTCTTTCAGAATGCATGATCACACATTAAAAAGTCATCACAACTTCACATATAGAATCAAATCATAAATTGAAATAGATGTTTACGACATTGTTTACATGCATATACATTAGGAGCAATTAAAAAGCTAAACATCCATCACCTGTCGAAGCTCCACAGATTCACTGAAAGTTATTAGTGAAGTTTTTTTTTAAATAGATAAATCCAGTCCACAGTTTATCTTCTGTTCTAGCACCTATAATAAATCATTAATTTTCTTTTTATGACCTTTGGTTAATTGTTTTACAAACTCTTGTAATGTTCTATGAGTAGGAGAAAGTCTGGTTACTAAAAACAATTAATTGGTGACACATAGGGAGACTGACAGAATTCTCAATGCACTGTTGACTATCAGAAAAGGATCTAATAGCAGTCAAAGTATAAAAGACCTTAAAATCTGATTTATTTTAGGAATTCATATAGGATAATCATTAAAAATTAAGAAGTCATCTATTTGTCTATATAGAATCACTATGAGAGAGTAGATCTTCCTATAGCTGCAGAGATCTGCTCAAAATGGGTCTGATAATATCTGGTGATTGCTATATATGTTTAATAATAACAAGAGAATCATATTAATAACAGGAATCTTTCCTAAAATGATTTGTCTTAGGCCTTGCCTATAGAGGAAATCTGTCACAGATTATAATCCAAAATAGACCATTTCAGGAAGATCACCTACTAGTTATTAGCTTACCCTATGATGGCTTCTGACAAGAGGTTTCTTGTGTTATTGAACTTTTATAAGATAATATCAGGGCATGGGTTTCAGTAACTTGGACATAGCTGGTCATTCTTCAGTGGTGGAGCTAAGAATCATATCTCCTCCCCACCTGCAACACTCTTAGCCTAGGCTATAGTAGACAGCAATGTTTTATCAATTACTTACTGGCAGAAATTAGTGTTCCAGAAATATCAAAATTAAATAATTCAATGAAGAATGAATGAGAAATCAAGTACAAGCTCCTTTCCCTGACTTAATGGTTTTTCCCTGGACTACTACTAAACGTCCTTTAGCATTTCATATAAGCTAGATTCCTTTAGCTTATATTCACCATCCACAATTGTTTACCATACTTCAGGGTGTAATTTAACTAAAGTCGCAGAGTCAATGGTAGAGAGAGATCATGAAATCTGAATCTTGACCCAGTCCTTGCTTCCACATCTCATAGTTTACCTAAACAAATTTAAAAAAAAGTTCTTTAAACAACACAGAGGATATTTCTTCATTTTTAATTAAAAATTATTTTGTCTTATAATATATTTTGATCATGGTGTCCCTATCATCTATTCCTTCAAGTTCCTTTCTACCTTCACTTCAATACAAATCCACACACCTTTTGTCTCTCATTAAAAGTCACAACAGACTTCTAAAGGATAACAATAATATAAAATATAATGAGATAAAATAAGAACTAAAATATTAGAATAGGACAAACAGATATTTAAAATGTTGTTGATACATACATATATTCAAAATAAAATTCAAGATACAATTAAAAAACAAAAACAGTCCTGACACTATATGATGAGACAAAAAAACCTCCAGAGATATAGTTGAGTTCTCTTCTTGCTGTCTGTCTACTGTTGCACATGCAGACTACACTTTAGAGTTGTTTGTTTCCCCAGTGAAATCCCCTTAGTGAAAACCAATTTTTCATTCTCAAGCAATTGTCAGTGGTAGATAGGTTCCACATTAGAAGTGGATCTATTTTCCTTTCAGTTCTGTGATACCACTTGATAATGATATGTGCAGGCCCTAAGCATGCTGCCTTGTCTCTGTGAGTTCTTAGTGAATTGGTCCTGTTGAATTAATGGGAGTTTCCTTAGTGTCTTCTATTGCCCCTGGCTCTTAGATTCTTTTCTCCTCCTTTTCTGCAGTTTGTGAGACCTGAAGGGAAGAATTTGTTGCAGATATCTTTTTAGGGAAGAGTATTTCAGGGTCTCTTACTCTGCATATTGTCTCATTGCAGTTCTCTCTATACTTATTCCAACTAATCAAGGAGAATGCTTTCCAAATTATGAATGACCAAGGCACTGATTTATGAATAAAGCAGGATATCATTTGGAGTCATTTTTTGCTATGCTTATTTTCTTTCATTTTTTTTTCTTTTATTTTCTTCCTTTAAGAAGGGGTATGCCTATGAGTAGTCCTGGCTATTCTGGAATTCTCTTTAGGCCAGGCTGGTCTCAAACACACAGAGATCTGCCTACCTCTGCCACTCAAGTGCTAGGATGAAAGGTATACACCACCACCTGGTCTGATATGTTCCTATAGTATACAGTAGTATTTGGCTTTACTCTTGGTACCACTCAAGAAATGTTGGGTATGGGTTCCATCCCAAAGACTGGGCCTTAAGTCAAATCAGATATTGGTCAATACCATTTCAACTTGAATCTTAGTCACTTTGACCTTAACGGAATGCTGTTAAAAAAATTGTTAAATGTCTTAGCCTTTAATAATTAATTCATTGGTGGCTATAAAGTAGATAAGCCTGGCTCTACTGTTATGAGCTGTTTTATTCTCTCGCATAATTTTACTGACAACTACAATCACTTTACAGAAAAGCAATGTCCTTCAGGAAGCATTTCAGCTTCTTTAAGATTTGGCTTCCATGTTTCCACAAGCTGAGAGGTTCAAATTCTTAATCCAGTTCAAATTAAGGAAGATAGATGATTCCATCAAAAGAAGAATGCACCATTATCCTGTAAGTAGAAAACAAGGGAACAGTCAAATACCTTAAATGCAGTCAGTGTTTTAGTCATGATTTCAGATAGCCACTGACAAATACAGAGTTATTAATTTCTTATGAATACTTTAAATGAACATCTGAAACCAGAGCCAGAGGACAACTCTAGCTTCAAGATGGTTTAAAATATGTCTATATATTGATAAACGCTGATTTGGAGCCAACAGCTACTTCCTCATTGGTAATGCCAAGGATTTCACTAGGCAGAGACAGGAACCACTTTCTAGAACAACTTCACCACAAATATTGATGAATGAGATGCTTTCTGAGATTGTGCTTCTGTTTTATTGGTGAAAGAAATACCCGTAGAACACCAGAATTCCATTGGTACCTTCTATAACCTATTGCCACATTCATCATTACAAATGTTCAATTCAACTAACAGTCCTACCTCATACTCTTTAAGCAGACTTCTTAGCCTTTTATACTATTTACATCCATGATTTAAGTATGCACAGAGGATTAATAAACATTAATGTGTGACTTTGATAAAAATCACCAACAATCAGCTACACACCCTACAAACTGTTATATGAGGCAGTGTGCTTTCATAGTGCCTCAAAGACTCTCAGACCAAGTTTCACTTCAAATCTCATGTCATTTCCTGAGAATCTAAAATCAAATATTCCTTCAAATGAAATAGAATGCAAAAGAAGAAAATCAGAAATGACATGGCAGCCATTCTTTCTGTTATAAATGTATTAATTTATGCCCACTTAAATAAATGCACCAAAACTTACCAGAATTGTGCTGAAAGTTTTGAATAATTCATATGATTTCATTTTTTAATTCCTAAAAGAAAAAGCACCCAGACATGGGTTAATTTGGACATCTTATATTCCTATAAATGAACCCTCAGAAGTTGGTGGGAAATCATCAGAAATTATTCCTACCATAGCAACCTTGAAGGAATAACTGACTAAACAATCTTGAATAGAGATCTGCTTATTCAGCAACTCACTTAAACAGTCTTGTCTAAGGCTTATAGCAACATTGGCCCATAATCTCTTCTTACACATCATTCAGGCTCCCAGTGGTATGTTGTATGGATCTAGTGTAACAACTTCTGTGTTGTGAAGAACTGGGGGTGAGTTTACAGTGGATAACAGTGTCATCACCAACTGCAGAGATGGCTTCACTAACCATGATGTTAGCTGTTTTTCTGATTCATCCCTTCTTTCTTATGGAGACTCTATGATGACACAGATCTTTTTGCTCATAATGTTGTATAGAAGACTTCATGGGGTTATGTCTGATATCCAGGGTCTATATTGTAGGGAACCATGTAGATGTTACAGTTAACACACAGACTTTGGCCATGTAACTAGAACTTCTGTATAATCTTGTAAGGATTATAAAGCCAAATATTCTGCACTGAAATTTTATGGTCCCACAAAATCTATGCTTGGAAACTTCAATACCAAATGTGAGAATATTTGAAGGTAGAACTTTTAGCATACGTTTTTTTTTTCTTTTTGTCACAAGGTTAATGTACCTCAGTATGACATCAATGAACTTATTTAAAAAAACTACAGGGGCTACAGAGATAGCATAGTAGATAACTACATCAGTTCCAATTGCACAGGTCCTAGGCTATTTTTGTAGAACCCATAAAATTCCACACAACAATCTGTAGTTCCTGGTCCGGGGTTTTCTTGTGACCTTTTCTGATCTTTGTAAGAGTTGTACACATGTGTGATAGATACATGGATGGAAAATCCATGCAAAAATAAATTCAAAAGTAAATGTCAAAGCAATAAGACCTCAGGTATTTTATTCACATCTCTTCTTCCTGTGAGAATACAGAGAAGATGAATATAACTATCTGGGACTCATCAGACGCCAAATATGACTAAACATTGTTCTTAGGCTTACCTTGAAAGTGAGCTTTGTCACTTCAGTTTGAAAATATACTCACAAGTCTTGATTTGTGTTTTGCTGAGGAGAAATAGGAAATGGGCAGGCCTAGGTTTTCCAACAGGCTACTGACAAACATTAATATACAGCTTTTCAAGGAGAGATGGAGAATGCAGAATCTTATTCCCTTCAGGATGCCCTGGAACAGCTGGCCTAGAAGTCTGGATTCCTATAAACTCTGCTATTCTGGTTAAGGATTTGGGCCAGAATCATCAGATATTTGCCTCAGTACCATTATAAATGGCCAGTTGCCTGGTGTCAAGACATACATGCATCATCCTAAAGGCAATGTGCCTGTGCTCATGTTGTATTTCAGGTTGCCACCAGCCAAGAGGGAGCAAGAGAGAAAGCAACAAGAGAAAAGGAAAACTACAATCAAATACACAATAAACGAAAACAAACACACCTTAGTCACATGTTGTTGCTGGATAGTGGACTTAAATTGGTGTAATCTAGTGATGTTGGTGAGTTTCATGTAGCTTGGGAAATGAGGCAAACCAGGTCCATGGCTTAAGAGAGAATGAGGTGAACATGGACAGGGATTGGTTTTTGTTGCTCATTCTCTAAGCTCTCCCATGTGTCACCTTCAAGTGACTTATGAGATCACACAGAAACTCCAAAAGAAACACACCTAACAGTGAGATACATGATACTCAATATTTAAATAGAAAATTTTCTATGAGACTCAGTTTCTACAATGTTATAATTACCCTATTGTTGCGGTAATTAAATAAAATTATATGGCAATATTTGATAATGTGTTTTTTATAATTGCTCTGGACAATGTGATCTTTCCTAATTGTATTTAAGACTGATCTGTGGTTGTGATGTAGAGAGCCCACCTGTCTTGTCTCAATGTTCAGTAATGTGCCCCCACACACTATTGCAAAGACACAGTCTCTATTAAGTTCAAGAAAACAAAGTAGTCATTAAAAGGATAATCACAATTGTGTCAACCTTTAAGTTATTGTATGCATCATTAGGTAATGAGTGTTCTGAATTTCAAAATGGTCTCTAGGTTATGATGAGGCAGAGATATCTAAGATCTGAAATCATATTGCTTTCAATGGGATACCAATGTTTTGTCATCCAGCACCAATACTGAAATATGTTAAGCTTTCCAAGATGATTCATATTCTAAAGGAATTCCCCTATGATTAGTGACCCCTATATTTCACAAGTTCACTTAACTACTGGATTTCACTTACCTAACATTAAGGAGGGCACAAATGGTCTCCATTGCCTTCCTTATTCTCTGCCACAATGCAAAAGTGGCTACAATATGATCTTATCAAGGAAATGTACCAGGCTCTCCACATATATTGCATCAGGGGGTAGGCAGGTATGTCATTTAGACTAACTGTTAACAGTACCCTGTAAGTCTTGTTTTGAGGCTGAATGAGTGATCCACAAGCCACATTAGACTGAGCACATTGCTCTGATGGGAAACACATGTGACATGCACAAGGTCTGCTGGAGTGCAGGAGCCCCCCTGTGCCGAATCTCTCTGTTGACTACAGCGTGATGCCTTATCTGATGGAGCACAATCAGATTCAGTTGTGTGACAAAATCCATAAAGGATCAAGACCATGAGCATATCCAGGTGTCAGCAGAGGGCTGTGTCCTGAGTTGTAGTTGATTATAACAATAGCATATAAATCACATGGCTTAGTCAGCAGTGTCTGATCTCCTGTGGAAGATGGCTAATGATATGAGACTTCCATATCTGTGGGTTTCTGATGAAAATACAACTGCAAAATTATATCAAAGACCTTCAAAAGCAAACGTTTATGAAAACAGAGAAACCACCTTACTAATTTAAAGGGGGCATAAAACATTTAGATTTGGAGAAATACTTTATACACACCCAAAAGTTCAGGTGTGGTTCCTTTTGTCCTTGCCCACACCTTAAATCAAGGTGCTGTGTTTTCATTACACAGCCCATACAGTAATATGTTGCATTTTTTCCTTGACAACCTTTTGGTTAGCAAAAAATCCATTTGGCCAGCACAGAACTGAGGAACTGAGAGTAATCATTGGGTACTGTTGCACTCTAAGATATTATTTGCTCTATTTTCCCAACAGAAAGACAAGTGCATTGTCCATTCCTTCTTTAGGTATAGGGCAGAAAATTAAAGTGCATGTGGAGACAGGTCACATAAGCTTTATAACAAAAGTTTGAGATACAAGGAGATATACCAATATAAGCAGCTTGGCTGAAGACATCTATGACAATACAGACAAGAAAAGAAAGATTTTTTGCTAAAAATGGCCTGTGAAATATACTCTGGCATACAAAGCAGTGATAATGGTGAAAATGGGATGAGAACTTGTATTTATTTATTCTTTCATATATATGACATTATATATATATTTCTTTTCTTGTCAATTTCTCATGGGTATATAAAATATGATAATACTAAAATTAATTGTAAATTGATGTGGTCAGTTTAGGAATCTTCATTGCCTTCCTTACAATGTGGTCTCTTCTGCCTGTCATATACCATGGTCTCTGTAAAACCATTTTTATAAAGTTCTGCCTTCTATTAATAAATGGTTTAAGTACTACTATTGCCAGGAGTCTGAGGCCCATCCCATTTCAAGGTTCTCATCTCACTTGTACAACTCTGTAATTCTCAGCAGATGTGAGATGACATGCATATCTCCTGACTTGGCCTGTATGTTTATAACATTTTGGATCACTTCATACAGGCACAGAGATCACCATTAAGAACAGGGTCGTTTTCAGACAATACATTCAAAATTAAATATTAATGAGATAATGCTTATAAAGTTGTCCATGTTGTCCTTGGCAGAATTTACACTCCATAATTTTTGGATAATTAATTTCATAAATTAAACACTTCCTGCATTTTTGTATCCAATTCTGTGGTTCTGAGAGTCCTTTTTTTTTTCTTTAAAGAATAAGATGTTAAACATTCCCAGAATCAACACCTAATTATTTTTCTTCAAGGGTAGTTAATGTCAAAAAGACATTTGATTGCCAACAAATAGGCAATGCCAAATGAATTAATATGACTTTGTATATTATAGCAAATACAAGCAAACAGATCAAAAAAGGTTTTCAGGAACTCCAGTATACATTGCACACATTAACAACAGGAGAGATCTAATCCAGTGTAGTATAGTGTTTCTTTACCCCAAATCAAAAGCATTTACCCAACATACATTTGATTCCCCAGGGCTTTACTTTTGTGTCAAAGATATTAGTTCTTTGGTTAACACTTCACTGGGATTTTAAAGATTCTATTGATTTTTATCATTGGAAGACATAGTGCCCTGGCCTACGGGGGTTTCTGATGGGGAACCCTAGGAGAGAAGGGCAGAGAAATAGAGACAGGAGATGCAAAGAACGAGGCCAAGACCAACTTTGTTCAAGGCCCCCAAAACTGTATTTTCTCAGGGAATTTATACAGGCAAAGGAAGAAGTAAGGCAAGTGGGAATTTCCAAGTAGCCCAGCCTGGGCATTCTGCCAAGGTGAATCTCTGGCAACTGTAAGATGTTTTCTTCTTCTGGGAGGACACAATGACCATCGACCACCTGATCTCTCCAAGGTCTGTAGCTGAGGAGAAGTCAAAACGTAAACCTATCCTTAAAATGGAATCTAAACATAAAGTAAGGTCAGTTTGGCTCCTGGCACAAAGAGAAGGTATTATCCATATTTTGAGGTGGATATTAAAGTACAATGGATTCAAACACAATTCTGACTGTCTCTGCCACATATGTTATTGACAATTTAAATATCAAGTGTGAATGTTTAAAGCTTGCCACCTACCTAATGGGAGTTTCCTAAGGTTCAATTACCATACGCTGATAATCATTTCAGAACTCAATGGAAGAATAAATACACACACACACACACACACACACACACACAAACTTCATTTACGATGAGAATAAAGTGCTTGCTGCCCCTACATTTTTTAGAAGGATCAGAGTGGCCATTATAATAAAAAGGAAAATTGAAGTTTGCTAAAGAAAGCCAATTCTATTAACAGTGAAAATTCAAGTGAAAAAGATCTTATTTAAATGACTACTAAATCCAATTCTCATGGCCAATTTTGAAATAAAATCTTTCACTCATAATATTGAAATGTATTAACCCTCAAGGTTAGGTTTCAAAGTGGGTATATAACCATAATCAATGAATAGCCCAAGTGTTGACTCTACAGATAAAATGAAAGGGACAGTGTGAGGATAATGTAATTATTACTGGAGGCAAGAAATGAAATATAACAGGAACATACTAGCACACTTTTTTTTCCACAGGGAAATGAAGATTCAATTGACTGGATATGCCTGCTCCTGACCTCCTCTGAAATCCTTCCAAGATGAACATTGTTATAGGCAGATGTAAAAAGCTCCAATTTAGTGTATGTGTTTAAGTGCATAAAGCAAGTGCACTTTTTCAGAGCCATCTTAAGGCAGATTCCAGATTAAACTCTGCCCATAACCATCATGTAAACTTGGTCAAGTGATTTCTCTTTTCTGAATGTCACTTTCTTACTTCATGAAATGAAAAATCATAATGTTATTTTCGAAAGGTGTTATGTAAAGTATAAAATTGGACATGAGGTGTATCTCTAAAAACTGGCCAAATTGAACTATCAAGGTTGCTTTGATATGCATCATGTCTAAATCTAGTAGAGTGCAAACACAAGAAATGACTCCACTTGACAATAATTAATGTCATCCCAATAAAACAATTTTGTATTAAATTATTTAAATAATATGTAAGTGTATAAGTAGTCTATATAAGTAATATGCAAACATACTGTATATACAATATAATCCATGTAATATTAATAATTGTATCTGGATAGTATATCTATACGATATTGTCAATGCTAAAGAGGTTTAGCATTGTTTAAGGATTAAACAATATTTAAATGGCATTCAGCATAAAACACCTGAAGAGTGTATGCTAAATCTTGTCATCTATATGATAAAAATTTCTAAGGATCAACTACAAAGTGTGAATTGGTATCTTAATGGAAGAAAAATCACAAATAGCACAAAGTGCTAAATAATACTGTTTAAAATTTGATCCTAGTATACAATATACATGGAATGAGAAGCACAGATAAGAAATGCACTCATAACTGTCTCTACACATTTTTGTTTCATAAGACATCCCTATTTGGTACAGGCTGTCTACAGAGAAGGTCGTGATCTTATGACAAAGTTGACAAGTATTGGATTTTAGATTTAAATTATGGCTTTCAAGTTTTTGTAGCTCTGTTATTATATATAACCCTTATATACGTACACACACATAGAGGAGGAGACAAAGGAGAGGGGACTATTCACACAACTACCCACAAACATAAGCAAATGAGAAGCAGAGGCAGAGGGAAGCAAACCACCCAGAGTCAGATGGGCTGTCTAGCATTTTCATCAATACATAAGCACAGGGAACCTAGTATAACCATTAGTGTTCTAAGCTCTAGCTTTCAGCTTGAGGCCAGACAAACCCAAATCCTGTGTGCTATTGTATCCCACATCATACTGGAGGGAAGAATCTCAATGCAGGACATTTAGTTTATCTGATTATACCTTCACTTTAGAAGTTGAGGAATTGATTCTTTTAATGACTAAGAGGAAGAATGGCACAACGTCTCCGTCTCCTTATACTCTTTTGCATTTGGTACTGATGGGTATTGTCAGTTTACAGCTGAAGAAGCTCCAGTTCACAGGTTCACAGAAGTGTAACAAATTGTCAAGGGCAGTCACCAATAGACTGTATGAGAGCTCAGATTTTGTCTGCTCCATTTGCACTGATTTTTATTTCATTATGGTAAACACTTAAAAATATGTGTGTGTGACTTTAAGAAGTAATCTATAAAAGATAGAGATCACCAATTAATAAACCTGATGTTCAAACTTTAAGACAGCCTAATTTCCTAAATATAGTCACTAACCTTAGAAGACCTACTGCAGGCCACCCACCTAAAATGTGGCCACCTTCCATGTACTGGCCAGACAAACACACGCAAACACACACATACACACACATGCACACACACTCACACACACACACACACACAGTTACTCAAAAAGAAACCCAGTAAAACAGCTCAACCATCTCATTCAGGAGTGAAAATTCAGTTAGCATTGTTTTATATACATATGCATATGTTTGTATGTATATGATATGTATATATATATCATCTTGTTAGGGTCCAAAGTAAGATATTATTTGCATCTTAATGTATTATTAAATAATTTTAGTCCAAAAGCCCATTGTTTTTTGATACCTCCATTTTTGATGTGTTTAAAAAGAGAACTTTAAGGTTAACTCTGTAAAATCATAGAAAAAAATATATTCAAAACTTAAAGTGGTTTTTGTGTGTGTGTGTTTAAGATGTGATTGTTAATGTAGGCAATGACCTCCTGGAGAGAGGCAGCATTTGTTAAGTGCATTGTATTTACTTCAATACATGTGTTGCAAACAGTGAAAGCCAAATACAACTCCCAAAGACAGTGAGGCAGCTCTTGAACAGGACTGTCATATTAACTTTTATTATCTGATTCTGACGCTGCACCATCAATTTTACATATCAACAGAAATCCCTGGGGGTAAATATTTGTCTTAAAAATGTTCAGAATCAGCCTTCAGATCTCTGCTTCGGGATCCAGAACAGCCTGGCTACAACACCACATCTCCAGGCCCTGCAAGAGGCCAGAGGGGAACCCAGGAGGCCGGCTGGGAGGAGTCAGTGTGCTCTGGTGAGTCCAGCAGGCACCAACTGGAGCCTTCAGGTGTATGCTTCGGGATCTGAACAGCCTGGGACACAGCACTTGGTCTCCAGGAAGTGCAAGAGGCCTGGTGTGCACCCAGAGGTAGACTGGGAGCACACAGCTTGCTCCGGTGGGTCGGCTCCACAAAGCTTAGGTTCCAGCCCTCAAGCCTCTGGCGGGAGCCATCAGATCTCCACTTCGGGATCCAGAACAGTCTGGGCTACAACACCACATCTCCAGGCCCTGCAAGAGGTCAGAGGGGCACCAGGGAGACCAGCTGGGAGGAGTCACTGTGCTCTGGTGAGTCCAGCAGGCCCCAGGCAGGAGCCTTCAGGTGTCTGCTTCGGATCTGAACAGCCTGGGCCACAGCACCCTGTCTCCAGGCAGTGCAGGACGTCAGCTGTGCACCAGAGGCCAGCTGGGAATATGCAGCTTGCACTGGTGAGTCCAGCATTGACAAGACCAACTAACACCAATGAGAACTAGATGGCAAAAGGCAAATGCAGGAACGTCACTAACAGAAATCAAGGCAATATGGCAGCATCTGAACTCAATTCTCCTCTAACAGCATGTCCTGGATACCCCGTCACACCAGAAAAACAAGACTTGGATTTAAAATCACTGGTCATGATGCTGGTAGAGGAACACATGAAGGACATACTTAAAGAAATTCAGGAGAAAATGGATCAAAAGTTAGAAGCCCTTACAAGGGAAACACAAAAGTCATTGAAAGAAATTCAGGAGAATACAAAAGCCAATAAGGAGGAAACACAAAAATCACTTAAAGAAATACAAGAGAACATTAGTCAACAGGCTGAGGTCATGAAAGAGGAAACACAAAAATCTCTTAAAGTATTACAGGAAAGCACAAATAAGAAAGTGAAGCAGCTAAGCCACCCAGGATCTAAAATCAGAAGTATAAACAACTAAGAAAACTCAAAGGGAGACAACTTTGGAGATAGAAAACCTTGGAAGAAATCAGGGGACATAGATACAAATACCAACAACAGAATACAAGAGATAGAATAAGGAATCTCAGATGCTGAAGATACCATAGAAACCATGGACTCAACAGTTAAAGAAAATGCAAAATACAAAAAGTTTGTAACCCTAAACATCCAGGAAATCCAGGACACAATGAGAAGACCAAATCTAAGGATTATAGGCATAGATGAGAGTGAAGATTTAGAACTTAAAGGGCCAGCAAATATCTTCACTAAAATTATGGAAGAAAACTTCCCTAACCTAAAGAGAGAGATGCCCGTGAATATACAAGAAGCCTACAGAACTCCAAACAGACTGGACCAGAACAGAAATACCTCCCTTAACATAACAATTGAAACTCCAAATGTACTAAACAAAGAAAGAATATTAAAGGCAGTAAGAGAAAAAGGCCAAGTAACATATAAAGGAAGACCTATCAGAATCACACCAGACTTCTCACCTGAGACTATGAAAGCTAGAAGATCCTGGGCAGATCTCATGCAGACTCTAAGAGAACACAAATGCCAGCCAAAACTACTATAGCCAGCAAAACTCTCAATCACCATAGATGGAGAAACTAAGATATTCCATGGCAAAACCAAGTTTACCCAATATCTATCCACAAACCCAGCCCGACAAAGGATAATAGGAGGACAACACCAATACAAGGAGGGAAACTTCACCCTGGAAAAAGCAAGATAGTAACCTTCTCTCATCAAATCCAAAAGAAGTTAACCAATCAAATTTTAAAAATAACATCAAAAATGACAGGAAGTAACAATCACTATTCCTTAATATCTCTTAACATCAATGGCCTCAATGCCCCAATAAAAAGACATAGACTAACTGACTGGATACCTAAACAGGACCCTACATTCTCCTGCATACAGGAAACATGCCTCAGTGTCAAAGACAACCACTACCTTAGAGTAAAAGACTGGAAGACAATTTTGCAAGCAAATGGTCTCAGAAAACAAGCTGGAGTAGCCATTCTAATATCCAGATAAAATTGACTTTCAACCCAAAGTCATCAAAAGAGACTCTGAGGCACACTTCTTGCTGGTCAAAGGAAAAATACAACAAGAAGAACTCTCAATCCTGAACATCTATGCTCCAAATGCAAGGGCACTCTCATTCATAAAAGAAACTTTATTAAATCTCAAAGCACACACTGCACCTAACACAATAATTGTGGGTGACTTCAACACTGCACTTTCCTCAATGGACCGATCAGGAAAACAGAAACTGAACAGGGACACAGTGAAACTAATTGAAGCTTTGGACCAATTAGACTTAACAGATATATATAGAACATTCTATCCTAAAGCAAAAGAATATACCTTTTTCTCAGCACCTCATGGTACCTTCTCCAAAATCGACCATATAATTGGTCACAAGACAGACCTCAACAAATATAAGAAGATCGAACTAATCCCATGCCTCCTATCAGATCACTATGGAGTAAAAGTGGTCTTCAATAGCAACAAAAACAATAGAAACCCACATACACGTGGAAATTGAACAATATTGTACTCAATGATACCTTGGTCAAGGAAGAAACAAATAAAGAAATTAAAGACTTTTTAAGAACTTAATGAAAATGAAGACACAACATACTATGGAAAACAATGAAATCAGTGCTAAGAGGAAAACTCATAGCCCTGAGTGCCTCCAAAAAGAAAATGGAGAGAGCATACACTAACAGCTTAATGACACACCTGAAAGCCCTGGAACAAAAAGAAGCTATTTCACCCAGGAGGAGTAGGAAATCATCAAAATCAGGGCTGAAATAAATCAAGTAGAAACAAAGATAACCATACAAACAATCAACAAAACCAGGAGCTGGTTCTTTGAGAAAATCAACAAGATAGATAAACCCTTAGCCAGACTAACAAAAGGGCACAGAGACAGTATACAGATTAGCAAACTTAGAAATGAAACGGGAGATATAACAACAGAAACTGAGGAAATTCAAAAAATCATTAGATCCTACTACAAAAGCCTATACTCAACAAAACTGGAGAATCTGGAGGAAATGGAAAGTTTTGTAGACAGATATCAGACACCAAAACTAAATCAGGATCAAATAGATCATCTAAACAGTCCCATAACACCTGAAGAAACAAAAAGGGTCATAGAAAGTCTCCCAACCAAAAAAAGGACAGGACCAGATGGCTTCAGTGCACAATTCTATCAGACCTTCATAGAAGACTTACCACCAATACTCTTCAAACTATTCCACAAAATAGAAACAGAAGGAACTCTACCCAACTCATTCTATGAAGCCACAATTACGCTGATACCAAAACCACACAAAGATCCAACAAAGAAAGAGGACTTCAGGCCAATTTCCCTTATGAATATTGATGCAAAAATACTTAATAAAATTTTTGCCAACCAAATCCAAGTACACATCAAAATGATTATCCACCATGATCAAGAAGGCTTTATCCCAGGGATGCAGGGATGGTTCAATATAAGGAAATCCATCAATGCTATCTACTACATAAACAAACTCAAAGAAAAAAACATATGATCATCTCATTAGATGCAGAAAAAGCATTTGACAAAATTCAGCATCCTTTCATGCTAAAAGTCTTGGAAAGAAAAGGAATTCAAGGCCCATACCTAAACATCGTCAAAGCAATATACAGCAAACCGGTAGCCAACATCAAACTAAATGGAAAGAAACTTGAAGCAATCCCACTAAAAACAGGGACTAGACAAGGCTCTCCTCTCTCTCCATATAATTTCAATATAGTATTTGAAGTTCTAGCTAGAGCAATTAGAAAACATAAGGAGGCCAAGGGATACAAATTGGAAAGGAAGAAGTCAAATTATCACTATTTGCAGGTGACATGATAGTCTACTTAAGTGACCCATAAACCTCCACCAGAGAACTCCTACAGCTGATAAACAACTTCAGCAAAGTGGCTGGTTATAAAATCAACTCAAGCACATCAGTTGCCTTCCTATACTCAAAGGATAAGCAGGCTGAGAAAGAAGTTAGGGAAATGACACCCTTCACAATAGCCACAAACAATATAAAGTATCTTGGTGTGGCTCTAACCAAACAAGTGAAAGATCTATATGACAAGAACTTCAGGTCTCTGAAAAAGGACATCGAAGAAGACCTCAGAAAATGGAAAAATCTGCCATGCTCATGGATTGGCAGGATTAATATAGTTAAAATGGCCATCTTGCCAAAAGCGATCTACAGATTCAATGCAATCCCCATCAAAATCCCAACTCAGTTCTTCACAGAGTTAGAAGAAGCAATTCTCAAATTCATCTGGAATAACAAAAAACCCTGGATAGCTAAAACTATTCTCAACAACAAAAGAAATTCTGGGGGAATCAGTATCCCTGAATTCAAGTAATACTACAGAGCAATAGTGTTAAAAACTGCATGGTATTGGCACAGTGACATACAAGTGGACCAATGGAATAGAATTGAAGATCCAGAAATGAATCCACACACCTATGGTCACTTCATCTTTGACAAAGGAGCCAAAAACATCCAGTGGAAAAAAGATAGCCTTTTCAACAGATGGTGCTGTTTCAATTGAAGGTCAGCATGCAGAAGAATTCGAATTGATCCATTCTTATCTTTATGTACCTAACTTCACTCCAAGTGGATCAAGGACCTCCATGTAAAACCAGACACACTGAAACTAATAGAAAAAAACTGGGGAAGACCCTTGAGGACATAGGCACAGGGGAAAAGTTCCTGAACAGATCACCAATAGCTTATGCTCTAAGATCAAGAATTGACAAATGGGACCTCATAAAATTACAAAGTTTCTGTAAGACAAAGGACACTGTTAAAAGAACAAATGGGCAACCAACAAATTGGGAAAGGATATTTACCAACCCTACATCTGATAGAGGGCTAATATCCAGTATATACAAAGAACTCAAGAAGTGAGACCACAGGGAACCTAATAACCCTATTAAAAAATGGGGTGCAGATCTAAACAAAGAATTTTCACCTGAAGAAATTCAGATGGCCGAGAGGCACCTTAAGCAGTGCTCAACATCATTAGTCATTAGGGAAATGCAAATCAAAACAGCCCTGAGATTTCACCTTACACCAGTCAGAATGGCTAAGGTCAAAAACTCAGGAGACAGCAGGTGTTGGCAAGGATGTGGAGAAAGAGGAACACTCCTCCACTGCTGGTGGGGCTGTAAGATGGTACAACCACTTTGGAAATCAGTCTGGCGGTTCCTCAGAAAACTGGACATGACACTTCTGGAGGACCCCGCTATACCTCTCCTGGGCATATACCCAAAGGATTCCCCGGCATGCAATAAAGACACATGCTCCATTATGTTCATAGCAGCCTTATTAATAATAGCCAGAAGCTGGAAAGAACCCAGATGCCCCTCAAAGGAGGAATGGATACAGAAAATGTCCTATATTTACACAATGGAATCCTACTCAGCAATTAGAAACAATGAACTCACAAAATTTTCAGGCAAATGGTTTGATCTGGTAAATATCATCCTAAGTGAGGTAACCCGGTCACAAAAGAATACACATGGAATGCAATCTCTGATAAGTGGATATTAATTAGCCCAGAAGCCCTGAATACCCAAGTCACAAATCGCATAACAAATGACTCCCATGAAGAAGTATGGAGAAGGTCCTGATCCTGGAAAGGATTGATCTAGCATTGGAGGGGAATATAAGGACAGAGAAAAAAAGGAGGGAGGTGATTGGAGAATGGATGGAGAGAAGAAGGTTTATGGGACATATGGGGAGGACAGATCTAGGTAAGGGGAAATCATTTGGAATGTAAACAAACAATATAGAAAATAAAAATATTAAAAAAATAAAAAATGTTCAGAATTTCTATTTCAAAGGCCATCAATTAATATAAGCAAAGTGCCACAACTCTGAACAGGTTTCTGGTTAATTACATTCCATACTAAGGATGCATATAGCTGGATACTATATGTGCACCATAGAATGCCTTCTGGCTTTCCCTTAATCTATAATTACTCAATTATAAAATTAGGTTTTACACACCCTTGATTACAGGATTCCTACTGCCTGCTCTTCTGAAGCATAGACAATGTTCAGCTGTTTTATAAGCTCTCCAGTCATCAGAATCCAAGCTGTTTTTCTACTGTTGGTGCCATTGAGTTTCCAGGCTCACATTTCACTGGGGACATGGCCAAAACCTTCAACTTCTGTTCCTTCTTGTTTCTCTGTGTTAGAAGAATCCCAGCATACCCTTCACCAATGTGGGCCTCCTATGATGTATCTGTACCTTATTCACAAGTAGGACCAATCCTTTCAGCTCTTCACTAGGGAAGATGAAACAATGGATGGGAGAGGCTTTGTTTTCACTTAGAAAGTGATGCTCTTCTGACTGGATCCTATTGGATAACACTCACTAGTTCCCAAAGTGGAAACCCTTGCCCCTGGGTCTCTGCACACACATGCTAAGGAGCTTTCCCTGAAACTTTAGTACCTGAGGCAGAGAACACATCCAGTGTCATAGACTGTGCACTACAGATCTGATGCCCTCTAATTGAACCTGTAACAATGCCAGTGTAGGCTTGAGCTATCAATAAAACAGAAACAAAAACAAAACATGCATGAAAGAAGAAATGAAGAAGCAAACAAACCAAAACTCCATAGAGGGAAATTCCTTGAGCAGATGTCAGATTTTTCCCCAAATTGACCATTTTATTGACATATCCTAGAGACTTACTTCATGATGCCCTATTCTTTGTTTTGTCTCCATCCTCCCCCAAGGTACAGAAATAAGGAATAAAGCTTACATGTTCACATAAAGGTGTTTCAGGATTGGAGTATGCAAAAGATGTATTTCTTCTGGATGATTGATTTTCCGGGGAAGTTAAGCAAGATCTTTACTATGGAAATCTTGGGAGGCGGAGGCCTTCCTCAGTTACTCTCAGTCCACTTCAAACACTCAGCATCCCTCATCAGACCCAGAAACCTCTTCTAAACTCAGAGACTATTTTGGTTAATCCCCAGAAGCAGTCATTTGGAGATTTCCTTGTCACAATGCTTTTGACTCTGGCACACTGTTGTCAGAAAGCCTGTGGTTTCTCCTATCCTTTTGGGGTTGCTGACCATGAGTCCTCAGAGGAAGACCAGAAGGGTCCTCCACAGCTACTGGCTAGGAGAGCTCACTCTGCAAAGGCTAAGTGATGTACAGTTTCAGACACCCATAGCATAGGCAGTAGAGTTCTGTGCCTTCATGAGAGAACTTTCATCCTTGTTGAACAGCAACCCAAGGCACCAACTTCTCTCGTTAGAGAAGAAGAGTTGAGAGGGCCTCCAAAAAGTCTAGCAGTGGCTAGTACTCATCATCATCTCTAGGGACCACTCAGGCTCCCAGTGTATATCACCTGGGACTTTGTGGACTCAGCTACATGGTGCACAGTGATGGCCTATTTGCTACACCTACAGGCACCGCTATGAGGGCTGCAGCTGAAGACTCACCTGGACCAGTGGAGCAATGACCAGGGAGAGCTTAGGATCCTATACCATTCCTGCTGTCCCATATGTTCTGTGGATCTCAGGGGGTCCTAAACCTAACTCCAGCTCCCCTATTTCTCTCTCTGAAAGCTCCAGTGTCCCCTGGAGAGCAATGGAGGCACTCCTACCATTTCACTGTGACCCTAAGAGGCTTCTTGATTTGACAGACTTAAGTACAGACTATGCAAGCTTATGGACATGTGATTCTGATCTGGTATATGTAGGGCATTGGTACTGCCATTAATCTCCATGCTGACCCTTTGCAACACTGATTCTTATCAAAAGCAGATTCTCACAATCTGAAATCTGGATGATAAAGCACATTATTACTATCTGTGATCTAATAAGCTATGGCTTCATTTTGAACCTTACAAGTTTTACAAATGAAAACTAAGACCCTTTGAGACTGTGTGCCACAGGCTGTTTTGATTTTTGCATGCCACTGTAGTCTCTGGGTTTTACACATAATCCAGACTCCAGAGAAAACAACAATCCTTTGCAGATAGATATTTATAGTTTTTGTTCTGTTTTAATAAGTAATAGCATAACAACTGTGCTGTCTGACTTGTCTCCACCTGAACACGACTGTCGGGCCTCATAAATCACTTTTTATAGGGTTCTTAGACTTCTGCTAACAAGGTACTAATTACAAATAATGTTGTGGAAGTACCCATAATAGTTTGCTTAAATTATAAAAGGAACAGATAACTGTTCAGGAAAAATGGGCAAAATAAGGGATCAGACGCTTCAAGATTTGTAATCCTGTGAGTCTATACTGAAGTCTACTAGTAACACAATACACTGGCTAATTATGTTCCATATTTCATAATTTTCTGTCCAAATTATATCTGAATCCAAGTCATTAAATTTCAGAAGAGCTTTTTATTTCTCCTTCCACAAGATTGAGAGATTTGTAAGCATTTTAATGTCTTTTCTGCAAAGTTTATTTAAACTTTTTCCAGCTAGGATAAAGCATTCGAAAATTATTCCACAGAGAAAAGCCAGATTAAAATATCAATGTGGAAGTTAGCCTACTGATGTTAATTCTCAATAAGAGAAAGTTTTAAAAGAAAATATTCCAGAAGCAATAGAGGAAATAGTATATTGTGTTTCATTAATTGAATTGGGTCTCAGTGTTCACATTTAAACCATACAAAGGAACGAAAGAGTGATATGGAGATAATGCAAATAATATAGTTGTTGAAAGATTTTCACTCAGAATACTAAAATACTTAATAGTAGTAAGACAGCCAGTCAAACATTGACTTAGAATCCAAATATATACATTTGCATGTCTTTATGCAAATTAGTAAGTCCATACAGATATTCTCTGCATTACTCAAAATTAAGTATTAAAAGTGATTATTAGAACAGCAATGAAAAATTCTCATACTTGTTAAAATAAATACAATTTTCAGCAAGCGATAGCTAATACTGTTGAAGATGTGGAATATGTAGGATTCCACATGCCTTTCATGCCCTGCTGTTGGAATACACTTTGGAAAACACTTTGTTAATTGATTTAAAACTTAACTAAAAATTTATCATTTCTCATAAAATTCCATCTGTACATCCACTCCTGAGTAATGCAATTTATTTTCATTAAGAACCTTTTTACAAGGTTTTTAGGCATTTCCTTACAAGGTATTAATTACAAATAATGTTGTGGAAATGCCCATAATAGTTTGCTTAAATTCTAATAGGAACGGACAACTGTTTAGGAAAAATGTGCAAAACAAGGGATCAGACACTTCAAGATTTTTAATCCCGTGATTCTGTATTGGAGTCTACTAGTAACAAAATACACTGACTAATTATGCTTTATATTTCATTATTTTGGCACATTACATGAAAATGTGTGTAGGAAGTAGGATGCCTCTGAGGGTATCGCTTGTAGTGTCCTAAATGCCAAAAGGGATACAGATGTGATGGACACATGGTATGCGGTATATGGACAAACATATCCATACTGTACATGAATAGATGACAATAAAACACATGGAATATGATTCAGCGCAATAGCATAGGAATTTGAAATTCTTCCAGATTTTAAAATGTAAAAACTGAGTCCATCACATGTGAAGGTAGAAGAATAACCACTAATTGATAAAATAAACATGACATGCTGGTCTAAAGACCATCACAGAAATGGAAAAATGCAGTGTGGATCCCTTTGTTAAGACACAGAGGATATTGAATCCATGACTGTCTAGATGTTGGAGTCAGGGGCGGGGGACGAGTTTTACAACAAAAAGCAAATGCTCAAGGCAGCTAGCTGTGTACAGAGCTGGCATGTGGCAATGATTGCACATTTCTCTAAGTTTTTTAGGTCACTGAATTATTTAATTTTGACAAAGTATTAACTTTATCATAAGGAAATACTCTGACTTTAAAAACTCTTAAAGATTTCTGTTTTTCTTATGGCATTCTCAAATAAATGGAGCTTAAATAGCAGCTTAATATAGATTGGGGAAAATTTCATAAAATGAAGAAATGATACATCTGTGGAGTTGATATATGAGAACTATTAGCAAATTAAAATTAAGCACATAAATAATACAAATGGTTTTAAAAAGTGAAATCTTGAACAGCATGTATACCAAACACAACAAATTAAAGAAAATGATCTTGACATCATCGGTCAGTTGCTAGGGTAAAATAAAGAACAGTGGGATCCTAGTCCCAGTTCCTGTCACAAATTAGATAAATGAAACACAGACTGCAATATCATTATCAGAAGATGCTTGCTATCAGAGGGTCTACCCAAACAAATCTCATATTGTTGGTAGAAAAGACATTATGCATCACGTAGCAAATGTGTTGGGGGACTAGAAAGGCCAGTTATGTGCTTACATCCTCCATCAGCTGCATTCGCCACAGGTTTCCAAACATAAATGTGGCCTTTAAGTATTTGCTATTATTTGCTGGACTTGCATTTCTTTAAGACTGTAAACAAGTTTGAAATTCTCTATTTTCTTAACTCAACTGACAGATTCAAATTATAAACAGATAGTAAAGAAGATGCATCTGTTTGTTGCATGGTGAGAGTCCACTTACATGTAGAGGCAAAGTGAAAGAAACATTAAGTATTACATTGGTCTTTAAATCAGTGTATTCATTCTCACTGCTCTGTGTATTCATTTCCACATATGTGGAAAACATCTATACATATATTAGTTATTTATAATAGACAAGAATTCATATGTATTTAGAGATTCTCCTACTGAATACAGGGAGACTTCAATGAAATGCACATCATGATTTACTATAGTATTTAGCAAATAATTTTACTAGAGTCCAAAATATTCATTTTCATGACAATGTCTTAAAAACCATTAATATCATACCTGAATATTCTTGAAATACAAAGATACTTTTTAGTCATAGCATTTCAACCATTAGCTTTCACATTTTTCTCAACAAATTCCTTTAGCCCTGTAACACATTTGTTCAGGCTATAAAGTACATGATATAATAAATTCACAAATAACTTTGAATGGCATAAATCGAAGGAATGAATCACAGATGACAATTTGCTCATGGCAGCCTTGTTGGCACATGTCCTAGTGAAAAGGCATCAGGAAAAGTAGACCTCTTTTCAAATGTTTTCCTAAAGAACAATGACAGCTTGTGTCAAGAGAAAGGACTGTTAGTTCTTATCTATTTCCTAAGGCCTTAAAAAGAGATGAACGAGGTTCACTGAATGCTACCTCAGTGGATTGGGAGAGCTTAATATTCCAATATTTATATGGTTTCAATAGTGGTCATTCCAGAGATGGAACCAACCACTGGTTCATTTTCTTGATTCCAGCCTTAAGTTTGAGCAGCTCTACTTGGGGAAGAGCATAGGACTCAAAGCTGATTTGGTATCCAATATATTGAACATTTGAAGGGTTTTGCTTTATGGTTTGAGATTGTCTTGTGAGTGAGGCTACCCAGAACCAGAAAGCACCATGTTTAATGCATTCACTTACACAGGAATATTAGTTGTTAAGTAAAAAATAATCACACTACAATCCACAGGTCCAGACAAGTCAGATAAAGATGAGAGTCATAATCTCCCTGGGAAGGGAAAATAGAATAGATTTGATGGATGGACTGGGGACAGGTGAAAATAGAAAGGGGAATGATTAGGTACAAAAGAGGAAGAGGGGAGGGAGGAAGGGAGGGGGAAAGAAGATGGGAAGGCTACTGAAATTGGTGGCATTTAGGGGATGATATGGAAATATAGCACAGTGGAAACATAGTTTCTGGATGCTATGAGGGTGATGCTATCGAGGATTCATAGTAATCGAGGATATGGAGCCTAAACCTATCATCTTCTATAACCAGGCTAGGCTCTCAGTGGTGGGACAATGACACTAACCAAGCCACAAAATCTTTGATCCACAATCTGCCCTGCATACAAAGATGCACTGGAGTAATTGTAACTTAGAGCTGTGGGACCTTGACAGGCAGCCATGTTCTTATCAAGTTAGGTTTAAGCCCTGGAGCCACACCAGACAATTCTGAAAGGGACAGAAAGTCAATTTGGCATATTCTCAGACACCAGGCTCCTGACATAAGGCTGTAGTCATCATTCTTGTCATCTAGGGCAATGACTCAAGCTCCTGGTATTCTGTCTGGACTCCACCTTCACAGTTACCTGGCAGAGGCCAGGTATGCTCCTCCCCACAGTTGCCTGGCAACCGCCAGGTAGGCTTGGCCCACTATAAAAGGGGCCCTTCCCCTCTATCCCCATTCCCTTTCCCCCTCTCTCCATGGCTGGCCTCTACTTTTCATTCATCACAATTCTCTGCCAACAATAAATGCTTTAAAACCATTGACTGCTTCCTCTCATCTGGACCAGCCATGCTAGAGCAATGGAGCAGGCCTTCCCCTAAAGAGCCACAGGTTTCTTCTCCACAGGGAAACCTCTCTGAGCTTCCAGCCATGATCATCACCAAGCCAAGGACACTGCTCCCACCACCACCATCACACACACCTGGAACTAGCCAGAGCTTTCTCCTCCTTTCCCTCTTTTCTCTTTGGCCAGAGACTAGATGCAGCCCTGCAGGCCCCCATCCATTCTCAGCTTTTCTGCTACATCCAGCAGTTTCTGCTGTGTGCAAGAGCAATGCATATGTAGCAGACAATGGCCATCACCCTCTCTTGTTGGACATTAAAGGGAGAAGAGGCCCTTGGTCCTGAGAAGGCTCGATGCCCCAGTGTAGGGGAATGCCAGGACAGGGAAGTGGGAGTGGGTGGGTTGGTGAGCAGGAGGAAGTGGGATAGGTTAGGGGGGGTTTGGAAAGGAATCCAGGAGGGGGGATAATATTTGAAATGTAAATAAAGAAAATATCTAAGAAAAAACAAAAGAGTGTGAACCTGTTGTACTTGACCTCCATGAGGTGAAGGACCCACGAGCTCAGACCTGCAGGTTCTCTGGGAACCAAAGACTGCCCTTCCTCAATCCTGCAGCAGGGTCCTGAGACTTCTCACAGCCCAACACCCACTAGGTGGCAGCATGGGGGTGGAAACAGTCCAACTCCATTTGCCCAGTGGCCAGAGCCCTGGCCAAACCAGGCCATCACTTTTTTTTCTCTCTCTCTCTTTTTTTAATTGATATAGTTTTTATTTACATTTCAAATGATTTCCCCTTTTCTGGGTCCCCACTCCCCACAAGTCCTATAAGCCCTCTTCCCTCCCCCTGTTCCTCCATCTACCCCTTCCCACTTCCCTGTTCTGGAATTCCCCTATACTCTTGCACTGAGTCTTTCCAGAACCAGGGGCAACTCCTCCATTCTTTTGGGACATCATTTAATTTGTGGATTATGTCTCGGGTATTCAAAGTTTCTAGGTTAATATCCACTTATCAGTGAGTGTATACCATGATTGATCTTTTGAGACTGGGTTACCTCACTTAGTATGATGTTCTCCAGCTCCATCCATTGTCTAAGAATTTCATGAATTCATTGTTTCTAATGGCTGAATAGTACTCCATTGTGTAAATATACCACATTTTTTGTATCCATTCCTCCGTTGAAGGACACCTAGGTTCTTTCCAGCTTCTGGCTACTACAAATAGGGCTGCTATGAACACAGTGGAGCATGTGTCCTTATTGCATGCTAAAGAATCCTCTGGATATATGCCCAGGAGTGGTATAACAGGGTCCTCAGGAAGTGTCATGCCCAGTTTTCTGAGGAACCACCAGACTGATTTCCAAAGTGGTTGCACCATCTTGCAATCCCACCAGCAGTGGAGGAGTGTTCCTCTTTCTCCACATCCTCGCCAATACCTGCTGTCTCCTGAGTTTTTGACCTTAGCCATTCTGACTGGTGTGAGGTGAAATCTTAGGGTTGTTTTGATTTGCATTTCCCTAATGATTAATGATGTTGAACATTTCTTAAGGTGTTTCTCAGCTCTCCAAAGTTCTTCATGTGAAAATTCTTTGTTTAGCTCCGTACCTCACTTTTTAATGGGGTTATTTGGTTCTATGGGTTCTACTTTGTTGAGTTCTTTGCATATATTAGATATTAGCCCTCTGTCTGATTTAGGGTTGGTGAAGATCCTTTCCCAACCTGTTGGTTGACATTTTGTCCTTTTGACAGTGTCCTTTGCCTTATAGAAACTTTGTAGTTTTATGAGGTCCCATTTGTCAATTCTTGATCTTAGAGCGTAAGCTATTGGTGTTCTATTCAGGAACTTTCCCCCTATGCCCATGTTCTCCAGGGTCTTCCCCAGTTTCTTTTTGATTAGTTTCAGTGTGTCAGGTTTTATGTGGAGGTCCTTGATCCATTTGGAGTTGAGCTTAGTACAAGGAGATAAGAATGGATCTATTCACATTCTGCTGCATGCTGACCTCCAATTGAACCAGCACCATTTGTTAAAAAGACTATCTTTTTTTCCACTGGATGCTTTCAGCTGCTTTGTCGAAGATCATGTGACCATAGGTGTGTGGGTTCATTTCTGGGTCTTCAATCCTATTCCATTGATCCGCTTGCCTGATATTGTACCAATACCATGCAGTTTTTATCACTATTGCTCTGTAGTAAAGTTTGAAGTCTGGGATACTGAATCCCCTGAAGTTCTTTTACTGTTGAGAATAGTTTTAGCTATCCTGGGTTTTTTGTTATTCCAGATGAATTTGAGAATTGCTCTTTCTAGCTCTATGAAGAACTGGGTTGGGATTTTGATGGGGATAGCATTGAATCTGTAGATTGCTTTTGGCAAGATGGCCATTTTAACTATATTAATCCTGCCAATCCACGAGCATGGAAGATTTTTCCATTTTCTGAGATCTTCTTCGATTTCCTTCTTCAGAGATCTGAAGTTCTTGTTATATAGGTCTTTCACTTGTTTGTTTAGAGTCACCCCAAGATACTTTATGCTGTTTGTAGCTATTGTGAAGGGAGTCATTTCCCTAATTTCTTTCTCGGTCTGCTTATCCTTTGAATATATAAAGGCTACTGATTTGCTTGCATTGATTTTGTAGCCAGCCACTTTGCTGAAGTTGTTTATCAGCTGTAGGAGTTCTCTAGTAGAGTTTTTAGGGTCACTTAAGTATACGATCATATCATCTGCAAATAGTGATAGTTTGACTTCTTCCTTTCCAATTTGTATCCCTTTGACTTCCTTATGTTGTCTAATTGCTCTAGCTAGGACTTCAAGAACTATATTGAAAAGATATGGAGAGAGGGTCCAGCCTTGTCTAGTCCCTGATTTTAGTGGGATTGCTTCAAGTTTCTCTCCATTTAGTTTGATGTTGGCTACCAGTTTGCTGTATATTGCTTTAACGATGTTTAAGTATGGGCCTTGAATTCCTGTTCTTTCCAATACTTTTAGCATGAAAGGATGCTGAATTTTGTCAAATGCTTTTTCAGCATCTAATGAAATGATCATGTGTTTTTTTTTCTTTGAGTTTGTTTATGTAGTGGATAGCATTTATGAATTTCCTTATATTTAACCATCCCTGCATCCCTGGGATGAAGCCTACTTGATCATGGTGGATGATCATTTTTATGTGTTCTTGGATTCGGTGGGCAAGAATTTTATTTAGTATTTTTGCATCAATATTCATAAGGGAAATTGGCCTGAAATTTTCTTTCTTAGTTGCATCTTTGTGTGGTTTTGGTATCAGTGTAATAGTAGCTTCGAAGAAGGAGTTGGGTAGTGTTCCTTCTGTTTCTATTTGGTGGAAAAGTTTGAAGAGTATTGGTGTTAAGTCTTCCTCTTTTAACCCACATAGAGCTTGTAGGAGTGGCCAACCAATGACTACTCTAACCTGAGGCCCATACCAGGAGAGGGAGCCCATGCCCAACACTACCTAGATGGCCCGGATTCAGAAGGTGGATAGTTCAGAGAGCTAGGGTAGAAGTAAATATGCGTGCCAATAAATAAATAAATAAATAAATAAATAAATAAATAAATAAATAAAGTCAATGAAATTATTTCTAATGATACTCTGATAGATTGATGTCTATCTTAATCTGAATCTTAATCTTAACCTTAATGTTAATTGATGAGGCTTTCTCCAGCAGCTCATAAGAGCAGATATTGAAACCCACAGCCAAACATTAGGTGGAGTTCAGGGAACTTTGTAGAAGAGGGGTAGAAAGGATTGTAGATGCAACAGAAGTTGAGAACACCAGCTAAGGCCCACAGAACCAAATAAGCAGGACTCACAGGGGCAAACAGGGACTGAAGTTACAATAACAGAGCCTGCATGGGTGTCAACCAGGTCCTCTGCATACATCCTGTGGTTCTGTAGTTTGGATTTTTCATTAGGCTCCTAGCAATGGAGTGGAAATGTCTCTGATTCTTTACCTGCCCCTGGGACTTCATCCTTCTATTGAGTTGCCTCATCCCGCCTTGACATGAGGGCACATATCATATCTGTTATACAAAATTTGGTTGATATCACTGGGAAGTCATCCTCTCTTCTGAAGAGAAACAGAGGAAGAGCAACAGTGCATCTGGGGAGGGAGGCTGTGAGGAAATGTGCAATTGGAGTCTGCACTCCAGATGTATGAGAGAAGAATAAATAAGTAAAAAACATTTATAAGGAGAGATTGTATTGTGACAAGAAACAATTTCCAGTTACCAACACATTAATTAAGAGTCGTGGACCTTGGAAATTTTTGTTCAGGGTCAAGCTAAGAGGATTCCTTAAATGTCATTTTAAGGAATAGCGAGAGATGTAGATAAGCCATGCTTTAATTATGACATGAACCATACTTAATCAATAGACTTGCTTCATATGTTGCATCTTAAGCAATTTGCTTCAAATCCAAGCTGTCTAATGAGCCACAGCTCGGCTAACAGCAAGTCTATATATGGATGAGTGCCAGATTTTCCAGGCAACATCAGCTGGGAGTTTAATTTTTCAATCCATTTGTAATGATATAGAGTAATTTGGCAATGACAGTTTGGTATAATAAATGAAGACTTTGGCCTTTCATTCCAGTTCCCGTTGAAGCTTTACCTCTGCCACATATTAGTAGAGTTGCATGGGATATATTACACATTGAATAGGCCTCTGATGGCTGCTCTGAATGATTTTTAATATTGATGTAATGCACTTCTATAGAGCTATCAATAATATTAATAGCTAAATAGAAAGTGAATTCCTGCTTCTTTCCACTTCTTGTACCATGACCTTGACAAATTATATATGCTCTCTAAACCTCTGTGTGTGTGTGTGTGTGTGTGTGTGTGTGTGTGTGTGTGTCCTGCACTAAATGCAGAGAGTATGTAGGTTTAGAAAAAGATATGGTCTATATATTGAAATTTTAACCATTTTGAAATTCAGAGTTTGATGCTGAGTTTATAAGATACCATAATGCTATGTAATATGAGTATTAAGCATATATATATATATATATATATATATATATATATATATATATATATATTCTAAGTATTAGATATCCATGAGCATCTTATAGGGTGTGTAAGAGATTCTAAAGGTTATCAGGCAGATCTGTTATCTCTACTTCAACACAACTTTATCTTTCCCCTCATTTCTCTTGTGTATCACAAACATAAACACTATTCAGTTTCTAGTTTCGGTCCTAGACTGGAAAGATGAGGAGATGAATCAGTAGGAAAATGTATGTGTCACATTAGCCTGAGTATCTGAGTTCAGATACCTGGAACTGTATAGCCATCAGACACAGTAATGCCAGCATCTGTAACTGCAACATGTCTATGGGATATGAGAGTACAAGGTGAAAAAGTCTCCAGAACCTGATGCCTTTAGCCTGGCCAACATGGTGTTGAAGAAACTGTCACACAAGTGACCAGGCAAAGATAAGCAACTTATGGTTTTTCTCCAACTCTGCACACATGATGTGACATATGTACTCAAACTCACCTACAGGCACACACATACACACAAATTCAGACATCAAACAAATCACAAGAACAAATTCTGACTCCCCCAAATAAAGTTTACTGTAAATAAATAGGATAAGAAGGAAATCATATCATTATATTTGGATCTTCTTACAAATAAAACCAATTGCTTGTATAGGAATATGGCAAAAAAAACCTTACCCCATTGAACATTTTAAAGTTATGTCAAAGGACTTTTATTCTTGGATTTATATAATGCTTATAGTTTGATTGGCTGTTCAAATTTACCTAAAACTGCAGGCAAATGTCTCCAAACAAGACAGTGTAAAACAAAGGACACGTGAAATAGTTCAATCTAAAAGTCTAGTCACTGCAGATAGCACACATATTGTGAGTAGCATTACACCTTAGGTCTAATTTACTTTTTGTAATTAAACATTTTGTAAGGTCACACAATTTATTTGCATTAGCTTAACGAACAAGTTGTATTTTACACACCTTGAATTTTTATATATGAAGTAAACATTTCATTCAATTTGCAAGTCTGCAGCTCAGGTCTACAGAATTTTCATTTTCCGGAGCATCTTTCAATCCTTATATCTAAGATTAAATACATTAAGACAATAAGTCCAAACAGCTTCATTGGCATCACACCTCCGTAGTTTCTGTATAAAAAGTGGAAAGCATATTTTATTTTATATATTATGTCACTTTGGAATCTGTCTAGAATATTTATAAGGGACATGTTGAATGTATCTACAGTCTCTAGTCCTGTTAATATTATGATAATTTTTAAATTACTTTTTCTTTTGAAGATTTCAGCTTATTTTCACCTGCCACTGTTATGGCTTATTTGCTGGGTCTTGAAAGCCTGTTGGGAGACAGTGTGGTGAAGGAAACAGTAACCACAGATATACTCCCTGCGTAACCACGTAAGCCTTTCCTTTTAGACGGGCTTCCACTGACCTTAATGTTAAGCCTGATTCGTCTCTACTTCCCTCTAGTGGAAACCATTCTGGTTATAATATGAATCAATGGAGATCAAGAAAAGAGTGTGATCACAGGGTTGAGGGTCCCTGCTTCAAAGAATTTCCTTTTTAAAGAAGAAGCCATGGAGCTGCGGATTTCCAGTTTAAAAACAAAACCTCATACCACATTAGTGTGATAAATCTATCACCTCACAGTTTATAGATGACATGAATTTGACAAAATATTTTTTTATGTCAGAATTCTGGACACAAACATTGGAGGTTAAGGTGGTAAATTTGATGCTACTTCTCTCTCCTTTGTGTTCAAGTACTTGACTGAAATATATCAAGAGGAGAGAGTTATCATGAGTTTGTTATTTCAGATGCTTTATTTCATGACTTCACATAATGGGAGGACCATGTGGCAGAGAATCCTCTTCATACTGTGCAGACAGGAAGCAGTGTGAGACAGGATGACACTGAGGCTAAGTATTGTCTTCAAAGTCACTACCATAGTGTCATGCGTTACCTAACTAGGCTTTAATCTCTAAGGCTTTGAGGTCTCCCATAATATAAACATTATATAAAGACCAGGTGGTCAACATATGACCATTTCAGACATTTTATATTCAGATCAGAACACTGGATGCCTTCTGAGGCATCTTTCTTGGGCTTGCTACCATCTTTATGCTTCAGTTTTCACATGGTCCTTTGTCCATAACATTTTGTCCTGATTTCCTTTAATTTTAGTTAAAAACATGTATTTATTTATTTATTTATTTATTTATTTATTTATTTATTTATTTAGTGGGTTTGTATGTGTATGTTTGCGGAAGGTACTCATTCAATGGTGTACATGTGGAAGTCAGAAGGCAAATAGTAGGAGTCAGGTTTTGTTTGTTTGTTTGTTCATTTGTTTTATACAACTTGGGTCCTAGGATTAGAACTCAGGTCACTCAGCTTGGTTACAATTTCCTTTGTCCTTCAATGTATCTTGCTAGCTCCGAAAATTCATTTTTCTTCTAAGGCCAACAATCATGTTGGATCAGGGCCTACTTGAAAGACCTTAACTATCACTTAAGAGGCTCTCTCCAATTGAGTCCCATTATGAAATGGAAAGGAGTAAGACTCTCAGATAAAAACTGAGAAGATGGCAGTTTAACTTTGATTTCTCTGGAAGTTATGTTCAAATTCATAAAAAGTACAAATGTATTGTAAGATATATAAAGCATTCTGATTAGAGAAGATAAGTTAAAAAGATTTTCTTTTGTTTTGCTTGTTTGGTTTTAAATCATGTTTGACTTTTAACATGAAATGTGTTTCTTCCTCTAGTTTAAGATGCCATAAAAGTGTTCAGGAATTATTAAGAAAAATCATTCCTTCAATCAAAAACAATGATTAAATAATTAAGTTGTTTTCTCATGAGAATATAAAATTCTTCTAACTTAACAGGTAAATTAAAGTGATAGTGTTGCTTATAAAGGTGTATTATACCCTGGCATTTCAGTAGCAATGGTTTGGAAGTTAAAAATTCAGACTCAAAACTCTAATAGGCAAATGTAATATGCAGTCTTCACTACTTTCTTGCCATACAGTCTTCTTAAGAAATAACTTTTTTGTTATAATGGACTGAAACGGCTACAACATATAGAAATGAACAAAGCTCTATGACACACAGGGGAAAGGAGATGTTTTCTTTTTAATCCTGTTTCTTATTTTTTCTTAATGCATTCTTCACATCTGAAGAATTAAATATATTTCCAATTAAATGGAAAATTGATAAAGGGCCAAAATGATGTTGAGAATATAAGCATTGATTTTAACTATGGTCACGCCAATCCTTAAACATAGACCAAGGAGAAATCTTAGTTATTAGTTATGTAGGATGCTTGTGCTGTCTACCAGAACCACAGATGTTCCAAATTTAATATCATCTTATACTACTCAATTTTCTTTTCATTGCCTAGGATAGGATAAGTTAAAATTTTGGATATAGCCAACACTTATAATTAAATTATGATTGTCAGTCATAATAAGAGTAACCCTTTTAACAGAAATACATTGGTACATTTTATATCATTGGAGATATAACTTGGGTCTGCTAATATCTTTCAGTAGCAGAACATTTGCCTGGCTATGTGAAGGCCTAGGTTCATTTTAGGACTGCTAGGAGGAGAAGATGAGGAGAAATCAAAGGAAGAAAGAAGAAGGAGGAGGAAGAGGAGGAGGAGGAAGAGGAGGGGAGGGGTACAGGGAAGAGGGAGGGGGAGAGGAGGGAAGGAGGAGGGGGTATGGGGAGGAGGAGAAATAAAATAAATAAATAAAAAAAGAAAGAACTATATTTCAAGGAACTTTCAAGTTTTGTGTTTTATTTATTTCCATCTATATTTGGAGCACAAAATACATAAAAAATGTGTACATTAAATCATTCCTATTGATCACTTACAGAAATTTGTAATTTTCATTTAGGATTAAAATCATCTTGCCTTTAAAATGCATTTGTAAATTGATAAAGATAGATTCATACTTATTATGACAACAGTTCAAAATGAAAAAGCCCTAAATATGAACATTTTTCACATATTTTCAAATATCAAATCCAAGATTAAGGGTCCATAATTTTTATTTGCCCAGTTAAAGTCAATACAAATAAATTACAAATTACTAATTTAAGGACAACAGTAATGAATAAGAAAATTTGTGTCTTGATCTTAACATTTTTCTACCGAATAAAAAAGAAGTAATTATAAAAGTAAATGTAATGTTTTTAAAAATAAAGGAAGGAAGGAAGGGAGGGAGGAAGGGATGGAGGGAGGAAGAGAAGGAGGGAGAGAAGGAGGAAGGAAGGAAGGAAGAAAAGAAGAAAACAAAAAAGAAAAATACTAAAGCTGTAGGATTTACAAGAAAGACATTAAATAAATGTTTGCATAACTTGAAGAATAGTAAACTTAAAGAATAATATTCTTAATGACAGAGCTATAACAAGAGAAATGAATCTTGAATTTTAGGTTCTCTGCAAATTCTGTAGGACTGCAAAAGATTGAATGAAATATGGAGAATGGCAGATTGATAGTTTTGCTCATACTCCTAAAATATAAGTCTCTTCTGCTTAATAGGGAAGAGGAAACCTAAGAAGAGTAGTCAGAGTTATACTCTGAATGCTTTGGTATTTAGAGATCAGTTATACCAAAAGGATAGTCTGTCTGTTGTTGGGGTAGTCTTTTCTTTACATCTTATGAAGATGTGTAACTGTAATTTTAATTGTTAATTTTGTACCAGCAGAGGGCAGAGTACTGGCAGGGTTCTGGTATTACCAATTCTATAGCCCATCAGCAGATTTTCCATTTTGTAAATATTAGTTCTTCCTCACCTGCTTAAGGGCAACCTGGAATTGTTTAGAACTTCTATCTCTGTGGAATTTTGTAGTAAATATCTGATGACCAATACCTGAATCTTGGAGTAATTACAATATATTAAATATTGATCACAGTTTTCTCTGTAGTAAGAAAGACCAAGCTAATGCAGACATAGAGAGAGAGAGGACTGAGAGGTGGAATGCTAAATTACAAGTAGTAGTAATAGAAGAAGGAAAGGGCTGCCCAAGAGGGAACAAAAAGAAATTGGTGGCAGCTGCAACTCAGGGATCTCTGGCTACAAGATGTCTGTTCGGTCATTCTGCTAGGGTCCTGCCAGTACAGAGGAACAACATCTGAGTTCCAAGAGTGACAGACATGGTTTACTGCAGCAGGATGAGATAACACAGCTGCTATAAAATGCAGAATTTTCTTATTTCTTTGATTAATTTTTGTTTATTGTTGTTGTTTCTCATAGCAGAAGTAATTCAATATTACATTTTTCTCCCTTCATGAGAAAAAAATTGGAGTGAGCTAAACTTATAATACTAAACCAAACACAATCAAGGCATCAGGTATCAAGCCAATGCTATCTAAATTAAGAGAGGCATTCGTCATAAGAGTTGTTTTACATATAGAAATTGCTGAATGTATTCTACATTATTCAGAATTAACTTTATTTATTAAGTTTATTAAAGCAATAACTTTATTATATATTATATATAATATAAATTAGTTATATAATAACTATATAAATAAATAGTTATTTATAAAGTTAATAAATAACTTTATTATTTATTAACCACGGAGATTCAAAACAGAGATCATCCATTATATATAACCCATGCTTGATCTCATAGAAGTTTTTCAGCATGAGGAGATAGACCTCCTCATTTTGTGTAGATTAGAATATATTGTAAATATAGAGCATATAGTAATATATAATTATATAATATATAATATATAGAGTAACATTTGGAGACAAGCCAAAGAAATTATAAAAAGTTTTCCTACTCATTTACTCTATAATCAAGCTTCACTACCTCCTGTGAATAGCTAAAGAAATTAATCTGGCAGATGGATGTAAAGTATACACACCATTCAACTGATATATATTCATGATTTTAATGGGCTATGCACTGAGTTCTGAAAAGGCTGATTTTGTAATTACACATTTCTTAGAAGGGATGGCTATCATGGACAACCTTACAGATTAAAACTGATGATGACTAGGCATAGACATCCAGGAAAATGCAAGCATTCTTTAAATATTATGACATACAATATGTTACTTTCTCCAAGGTTGCCAAATACATATGGACTGAACATTGTGACTGTAATTCTTACCTGATATTTTTCATAATTGTTCTTATCATACACAATTTATTGATGTTAGAGATAAAGCTATCTTGGACTAACAGATGGAGATACTGAGAAAATTTGTGGGGACCGGAAGCCAGGGACTTGGAGGAACGGGCTTTGAGTTAGAGTGGAATAGAAACATGTCCAAACCCCATAAACCTCATCCAGGTAGGCAAGAGTAAGATTCCCTCTACTGCTTCCCTGGATCTGCATGGCTCAATTCACAAAGCCCTGTGGCCCAGATCTTGGCATGCTGGAGGGGGTCATGTAGGTGGTAGTCAGATTAAATATCCTTCTCCTCTTATAAGGTAGTATCCATCAGCACCTGGAATTCTTCCTCATGCAAATGAGGCATCCCTTGTCCTCTGGCCCCAGCCAATGATGTAGACTCACCTCTGAATGTTTAAATAGACTTTTCCCCCCAACCCCAACGAAAAGAAGCCTGTTTCCCAAGAGTCTGTCCTCAATGCACCGTATCCTGCCCTAGCCATTCCTATGTTTTTCATTTTAATATTTTTATTTTCTATATTCTTTGTTTATATTCCAAATGATTTCCTCTTTCCCAGATCCCCCCTCCTCATATGTCCCATAAACCTTCTTCTCTCCACCCATTCTCCAATCACCTCCCTCCTTTTTCTCTGTCCTGATATTCCCCTCCAACGCTAGATCAATACTTTCCAGAATTAGGACCCTCTCCATACTTCTTCATGGGAGTCATTTGTTATGTGATTTGTGCCTTGGATATTCAGGGATTCTGGGCTAATTAATATCCACTTATCAGAGATTGCATTCCATGTATATTCTTTTGTGATTGGGTTACCTCACTTAGGATGATATTTTCCAGTTCCACACATTTGCCTACAAAAGGACACTGTTAAAAGGACAAAACGGCAACCATCAAATTGCGAAAGGATATCCACCAATAAAAATAAATAGATAGATAGATAGATAGATAGATAGATAGATAGATAAATAGATAGATAAAAAAATTACAAAAGGGTAAGTGGTTATTCCAATAAGTATACCCATAAGGACAGTTACACTCATAAAAAAAAAAAACCTTTAAAAACCCTTCCCTGGGTTACCTCCACTTTTAAGGACTACTGCTAAGTATAACATTCCCTGTCCCAGCAGGCTCTCCAATGAGACTATATGGGCTGGACAGTAGTCTCTATCAAGGGAGAAACTTAACAGACTCAAAGTGAGAAAAAGAACAAGCCCGGCTTCCGTCAACACATCTGCCCCTTCCTGCAGTCCATGGACTACCCCTGTGTTTGTCACGGTCATAGATACTGCTACAATATTTAAGAGTCATTCATTAAACCATGCGAGTTTTGGGGAACCACCAAAGGGGACTGTTCCTCATTTCTACCATTTTTGCCAATGTCCCTCTCTTAGCATTAGACATTAAAAACTGCTTTTTCTCTATTCTTCCGCGCCCATAGGACTGCCAGACCTTTGTGTTTCAAAATTCCCTACTAACAGTTCTGGGCTGGCCTTTTGATATGAGTGGACAGTCCTAACCCAAGGCAAATAGTCCTGCCAGTTGCCGAGATGCTGTTGCCACAGCATTAAGTCTTTACTTAGACAAAGGGCCCCATATTTATCATTAAATAAATAATATCTTCATGAGGGGAGACTTTCACATTCCTCTCCCAATTTAAGGATCAATGGATTCCTATCCTCCCTAGAATTTAAAATAGTTCTTCTCAAAATATACAATAATCTGTCCATCATTTCTTGGGTACCATAAGTTTCCTTACTCTAGTAAACCTTCTTGATATTATTATTATTATTAGAGACTTTATTTACATTTCAAATATTATACACATTCCTTGTTTTTCCTCCAAAATCCCCCTATCCCATCCTCCCTCCTCCTGCTTCTATGAGGGTGTTCCCGACCCACCCCACCTATTCCTGATTCCATATCCTGGCATTCCCCTACACTGGGGCATCCAGTCTTCACAAGACCAAGGGCCTCTCTACCCCTTGATGTCCAACAAAGCAATCTTCTGCTACATATGCAGCTGGAGCCATGGGTCTCTCCATGTGTATTCTTTGGATGGTGGTTTAGTCCTTGTAAGCCCTTTTAAACCTATCTTTCCTACCCTTAAACCTTAACTCTTGACCAAGATGGTACAACCACTATGGAAATCAGTCTGGCGGTTCCTAAGAAAACTGGACATGAGACTTCCTGAGGACCCTGCTATACCTCTCCTGGGCATATACACAGAGGATTCCCCAGCATGCAATAAGGACACATGCTCCTCTATGTTCATAACAGCCTTATTTATAATAGCCAGAAGCTGGAAAGAATGCAGATATCCCTCAATGGAGGAATGGATACAGAAAATGTGGTATATATACACAATGGAGTACTATTCAGCAATTAAAAACAATGAATTCATGATTTTTTTAGGCAAATGGATGGAACTGGAAAATATCATCCTAAGCGAGGTAACGCAATCACAAAAGAATACACATGGGATGCAATCACTGATAAGTGGATATTAATTAGCCCTGAAACTCTGAATACTGAAGATACAATTAGCATATCAAATGATTCCCATAAAGAAGGAAGATGAGGGCCCTAATTCTGGAAAGACTTGATCCAGCATTGTAGGGGAGTACCAGGACAGAGAAAAGGGAGGGGGAAAGATAGGAGAATGGATGGAGAGAAGAGGACTTATGGCAGATATGGGGGGTGGGACTGGGAAAGGGAAAAACTTTTAGAATGTAGACAAATAATATAGAAAATAAATAAATAAATAAATAAATAAATAACCCTTAAGTCTTGCCTCCCTCTAAAGCCTTTTTGGAATGCTTGATTAGCTTTGACCATGGCTCTCCCTCCCCACCAGAACCGTACAGCCTCTTTTTGCTCTCCTAAAGGGAGATAAAAAAAAAAAAAACTTCTCCTCCCATTGAGCTCTCTCTTCTGAGGCAATTGAAACTTTAGGTGTCATTAATTCAGCCCTAAAAGTCATAGCACTCACTAGGTATGATCCAACCATGTTCATACAGCTTCTCTCTCTCTCTCTCTCTCTCTCTCTCTCTCTCTCTCTCTCTCTCTCTCTCTCTCTCTCTCTCTCTCTCTTTGGCAACACCTCCTCTACTCTCCTAGGAACACTGTATCAGTCCCAGGAAATGCTGGAATGGCTCCACACCCCATGGGCAATACACCTAGAATTCTGATTGAGGTGAATGCACTTGCTATTATGACTAGAAATGACAAGGATATAGATCTGCAAACCTTCGGAAAAGAACCTGATATCCTCATGGCCCCTTTTCTATCTCTCCAATATTCAATAACTGCCCTAAAATCACCCCTGCTTTGCTATTATTTTAATATGATTCTTGGGACAAATTGATAATCATTGCTCTAAGCAAAGATGGGTTTCTGACTTTCCTTTGTTATGGGCTTACCCCTGGGCTCTTTGCAAGGAATCCTATCATTGGGGCCCCATTCAATTTACTGAGAGAGGAAAGAACAGATCGTGACAATAATATACTATTCCCCTGGGCATGAGCCCCCATTATTCAATTCAGAGTTGCCCCATCACTTTGCTCAGTTTAACGATTTAGCCCTCAAAGAAGTCAAGGGACCTTTAAATCTTTTCATGGGCAGTGTATATGCTGTGTTAATTTGCCTCTCTTAATTGCAAGATCCTTTGTAACATTAGACACCAATCCACCTTCCCCTCTGATTGTCCATGTCTCCTCCTGATTTCAGAGAAAATCCGCTCCCCTCCATAACCAGCACATCAGGTCTCAGAGTCCTCTGCCAGGCCTGGTATCTGAAGGAAGCACCCTCACTTATTAGACTCCCTCTTCAGAAGTGTTCACAGGCTCCATAAATTCCATTCATGTCTACACACAAATATAATAGAGCTTCATGCCTGCTTCTCCCAAATCCCTCTTGCTCAGCTTCAGAGGATAATAAAATCATGCTCATCTGATATATCCCTTATTACTACCTCAGCTTTCCAAACTATAGGCATTAACCCTTTAGGTCTCTAATGCCTTCTGCCTTGGCTGTCACTAAACCAATATGTGTTAACCCATCTGCTCTTCTCTGTTGCAGCAAAAGTGTCAGTTCCTGAATTAAATTCCTGTTTCAAGGGTTCTGCACTTTCATAATGATTGTTCCCCAGGTTGTTTTTTTTTTCTATGAGATTAAAGAACTTGCTTTCCAGATGGGAGGAGATTAAAAGAAAAGGGAAGTCTTTGTCCCTTTGTTCCAAAGACTGGGTCTCAGGTCTCAGGATCTCAATGGGCACCAGGGAAACTTCTGGAACAGCTCTCTTCCAACCACATAATCTGGCTGTCAACTTTTAGGATAAGCTTGACCAGGCAATGGTTTTTATCACAGACAATCTTGAGTGCCTGCATGATATATCACCTCCCTAGCAGGGATTATTCTATAAACTCAGAGAGCTGTGGGCTTACTGAACAGGGAAGAATTTGTGTTCTCCTGGAGAAGATGTGGTATTTCTGTGTTAATGAATCTGGGTTAGTAGAACAAAATATACAGGGGCTTAAATATGTCTGGCAAGCTCTCCAAGTTTGCTATGCCCCAGAAACATCCAAAACTCGGTAGGTACTCAAACTCTCTGGTCACCTGGCTTCTTCCCTTTTTGGCCCCATAATGGCCACAGAGACCCTTTTCTTGACCCCTGTCTAACACAATTTCTAAAATGACAGATAAATAGCATTGCAAAATCGCGGCCATTTAGATTCTGATGCAATAGCAAACCGTTCCAAACCTATAGGAAACTGGCTTTGATAATACCTTCTCTTTATAAAACAAAAAGGGCAAGATATGGGGCTGAGAAGATCAAGCCTGAGGCAAGAGAGGGGGGCCAAGACATAACTAAACCCTGGAAACTTTATCCTGAGATTGGCAGAAGTAAGACCACTCTCCCCTGCTCTGGGCCTGCAAGTCAGGACAAACATAGCCCTGTGCCCCTCCCCCCAATGGTAAGGTATAATGATAGCCACATGATGGGTAGAAGGCAATATAGTTGGGTAAAATTACACAGTAGCTGGAGACTGTCTCAGCAAAAGGCCTAAGTTTTACACTATAATGGAAGCCTCCAAGTCACTATCTAACCTTGTAGAAAGTCCAGAGAAAGTCTGGCTATAATCTATGATAACCACATGAGAAGGTTATATATATGGGCTAATGTTTAATTGAACAAAAATGCCACAAAATAAAAAGCATTGAGGCAAAGTTTATTTGAGTAGTTCAAATTGCTTCAATCATTCAGATGTTATGAATAAGCCCATGTCTCCCAGATGTTAAAGAAGAGAGTACTATAAATTTTCCTTGGTATACATAGATAGAAACATTTCAGATATTCTATAAAGGAACTTTTGATTTTTGAAAAGATGAATATTTAGCAGCCTTACAGAAAGGCAAGTGAGTAACTTTCTTATTAATTTATAATTAACATATATTTTGGTGAATGTATCTAAAGCCATTTAGCATGGACAAATGCTGGTATAAAAAGATGTCAGTCAAATCCTTGCAGTATGATGATTTATATAATGCTGGATTGAACGCCTAGTTTTCTGTCCTGTATAAAGCAACATCCAATTAGTCTTAGATAAATGTAGCATTTAGTTGGGAAGGAAAAGATGATGTGGAGGTAAATAGAATGTAGGAAAAAACTGTACATTTAACAAGAAAATGTACAGTATCTGCTGAATGTTATAGGACTCATAAAATAGGTAACATTCACATAAATCTGAAAAGAGACTTAGAAGGAGATATAGAGTGCTGGTAGAGATAAGATTACTGAACACAGAGGTAAGAGCATGTGGCTCAGAAAATAGCAACCAGTGGAGTGCTTCAGGCAATGGGTTCAAGTTTATTAACTTATGCCTCCTGTAATGAAAACAAAGTGTTTTTCAGTAATGCCCTTCTTTCTTTCAAAAGAGTCACCATGCCAATGTGCAACTGTTCCTTATCACGGGCGATATCATTGCAGAATAAAACTGCTCAAGCATTAGGACTGAACTCCATATTCCACCAACTGGAGAGACTCCTTACTAACTTTATGTGTTCCACACACAAAGAAAGCGTGAATAATGACTCCAAAATGTGTTTTAATTTGGATGGTATTTGACTTTTGACTGGTTTTACATCAGTAGACATATTTCCCAACAAAGAGAAAGGTTACAATTCTGTCCAATTATTATGGTGGTTTGAATGTAAATAGTCCCCATAGACTCATAGGCAGTGGCTCTATTTGGAGCTTTGACCTTGTGGGAGAAGTGTGTCACTGGGCATAGATTTTATGGTTTCAGAAACCCAGGTGGGTCTCAGGCTCTCTCTCTGCCTGCTGCCTATGGATCTGAATGCAAGACTCTTTAGTACCATGTCTGCCCTGCCTGCATTCTGGCATGCTTCCTTTCGTGATGACAATGGACCAAGCCTCTAGACTCAACCAGCCTCAGTTAAATGTTTTGCTTTATAAGAATTGTCATGGTCATAGTGCTTCCTCCCATCAATAGAAACTCTAAGACAAGCATGATATTTTTCATTTCCTTGAGTCCTACGTGCTTCTCTTCACAATGAAAAATCCAGAAAAATAATACCCGTATCCAAAGATGATCAAATGTTCTGTCAGGATGCAGCCTTTACCCTATCCCACAGAACTTGAGAAAACAGGGAGGATGGACATCTGCTAGCATCTCAATGAAATGGATTACATCAGAGTCAAAGATTGGGATACATCACAGCTGAGAGTCTTTTTCAAAGACTCCCTGCAAGGAGTGTCTCTTAATATCCTCCTAGACCGTACCTCTTCTTCCTTCTGTAATTCTTTTTTTTTTTTTACTGTTTTTTTTCTATTCTTTGTTTACATTCCAAATGATTTTCCCTTTCCCAGTTCCCACCTCCCCATAAGTCCCATAAGTCCTCTTCCCTCCGCCCATTCCCCAATCAACCCCCCTCCAACTTCTCTGTCCTGGTAATCTCCTACTATGCCTGATCAAACCTTTCCAGGACTGGGGCCCTCTCCTTCCTTCTTCTTGGGAATGATTTGATATGTGAGTTGTGTCTTAGGTATTCAGAGCTTCTGTGCTAATATCCACTTATCAGTGACTGCATTCCATGTCTGTTCTTTTGTGAATGAGTTGCCTCACTTAGCATGATATTTTCCAGTTCCAACCATTTGCCCAAGAATTTCACGAATTCATTGTTTTTAACTGCTGAGTAGTATTTCATTGTGTAAATATACCACATTTTCTGTATCCATTCCTCCATTGAGGGACATCTGGGTTCTTTCCAGCTTCTGGCTATTATAAATAAGGCTGCTATGAACATAGTAGAGCCTGTGTCCTTATTGCATGCCTGGGAATCCTCTGGGTATATGCCCAGGAGTGGTATAGCAGGGTCCTCTGGAAGTGTCATGCCCAGTTTTCTGAGGAAAACTGATTTCCAGAGTGGTTGTGCCATCTTGCATTCCCACTAGCAGTTGAGGAGTGTCCCTCTCTCTCCACAGACTGGTTTCCAGAGTAGTTGTACCATCTTGCATTCTCACCAGCAGTTGAAGACTGTCCCTCTTTCTCCACATCCTTGACAACACCTGCTGTCTCCTGAGTTTTTAATCTTAGCCATTCTGACTGGTGTGAGGTTCAAGCAGGTCAGAAGATGGTTGTTACTTGCTTTGATAGTGTCTTAGTCAGGGTTTCTAGTCCTGCACAAACATCATGACCAAGAAGCAAGTTGGGGAGGGAAGGGTTTATGGAGCTTACTCTTCTGCATTGCTGTTCATCACAAAAGGAAGTCAGGACTGGCACTCAAGCAGGTTAGGAAGCAGGAGCTGATACAGAAGCCATGGAGAGTTGTTTCTTACTGGCTTGCTTCCCCTGACTTAGCTCAGCCTGCTCTCTTATAGAACCAAAGAATACTAGCCCAGGGATGGTACCACCCACAAGGGGCCCTCCCCTCTTGATCACTAACTGAGAAAATGCCCTACAGCTGGAACTCATGAAGGCACTTCCCCAACTAAAGCTTCTTTCTCTGTCATAACTCTAGCCTGTGTCAACTTGACACACAAAACCAGCCAGTACAGATAGCTAGCATCATATTTCAGCCTAGCAAACCTTTCAATCATTTCACTAAAAAAATAAAATTTGCAACCTTTTCCATGTGTTTTCTTTCATTTCTCTCCAAAAATAAAAATAGAAGTCAGACATGTTCTACAAAGCTTTTTACCCCCAATGATTAAAGATTATTGGTACATGCTTGTGTGATGTCTATAAGATCTCTTCCAAGTTTGAGTGGTATGTAACAGTTCATATGGTATTATAGAGGCAGAATCAAGTGTAACATTTATTATTGAACCATAACTAGCTCATGCCTTCAGGAACAATCCAGTCCTTAGTTGGTTAGCTTCCTGGTAAGAAGCTGAAAATGGTAGCATACATTTATTCAGTAGGATAGTTGAGTTAGGTTTCTTGTACTAATCTAACTTTATTTTCTGATTTTGATTGATTTCTATTCTCATAGAAGAGAGGTTGAGTTGGCCCTTTTCCAACCTACTGGTTAATATAATTTGAAAAAATATATAATTACATCTGTATCTGTGTCATGTTTAATGAATCAAAGGCTGTGGTTAGTATATAACTAGTGTTGATGCTTCTGAAACAAAAGATTATTTTCAGCTTCGTAACAAAAATGACAAAGATTTTATATCTATCATTCCTTTTAAGACTAGGAAATTTAAGCTTCTAAACAAAAAGCATCTAAAATGTTCAAAATCAAAAATAATTTATTGGTGATCATAAAACAGCAATTGAAGATATTTCCTGATGCCTAGAAAGTGTATTTATCTTATCATTTGCAATTTATTATTAATTTAATGCATAGGGGAGATTAAGTTTCCTACTCTCTACAGTTCACACATATATGGCTTATTCTTGAAAGGGGAATCTGAGTGTGCAGGGTAAATGTCACTACTGTTGAAATGCCAGAGTTTGTTTATGCATTTGAGGCTTCAACAGCCCAATGAATGCCAGGGAATTAAGGTACTTATTGCAGTGAGGGACACAAAAAAGAGATGAAAGAAAGACTCTCCTCTTCTGATAAATGTGACATTTAGGAAAGTAAATGAATTGTTAACTCTTTATATGAGTTCATTGCATTTCTCATGCAGGGCCATTATTTTTGCAACTAGTTATGCTGGGTTTTAACTAAGGCCTGGATTTAGCATTTACGTTTGGTCACACTTTGTCTAAGTTTCCATCTCTGTCTATTATTTTCCTGCAAAAACCAAATGCGTTGGTAAAGTGAAAATAGTTCTGTTTTGTAAACTTACTTTCAGTTATTAAAATAACACAAATATCAAGGACCTACAGTATGTCAGATCTTGTTCTAGGTCAAAGCTACACAAATAATTTTAAGCAGTTGAGGAAATCTGTGAGTGGCCTTCCTCAAGTAAAAGCACACAAATTGGTGGTCCAGAGTCAAATAGTCAGTCCTGAAAACATACTTACATGTAACCTTATATGGATTAGACTCAGAGTATATTAGGAATATGTATATAAACATATATATATATATATATATATATATATATATATATATATATATATATATATATATATGCAATACACTATATATACACTATGTGTGTGTGGTGTAGGCACATGCATACCCATGCATGCAATAACAATTAATTAAACAAGGACACCATGAGGTTTTTTGTTTTTGTTTTGTTTTTATAGAAATGAACATGTATTTCTTTCTATGGTTCCAGAAGTTTAAGTGCCATCACAGCTCAGAAGCATGACAGGAGGCAGACAAGGTGACTGGTACAGCAAGTTGGGAACTCATATCTTCAATAGCAAGCACAGAGCAGAGACAACACACTGGGGAAGAATTAATGCCAACTCCCAGTGACATGCTTCTTGTAGCAAGGCCATACATGCTCAGCCTACCAACACAGTGTGGCTGACTGGACAACAAGTACTCAAATAGTCAAGTCTATGGGGAACATTCCAATTCAACCACCACATAGTCTATTCTCCATGGACTCACTATGCATTGTGGCTCTTGTAGGCTCATGACCATACCATAACTGTAAAAGAACATGGTGCATAATGCAGAGTAAATACCTAAAAGAAGAATGTTATACAATAGAGTATTCAAGATCAAAAAAATGTGGGAGCTGGAGAGATGGCTCAGCAGTTAAGAGCACCGATTGCTCTTCTGAAGTTTCGGAATTCAAATCCCAGCAACCACATGATGTCTCCCAACCATCTATAATGAAACCTGAGGCCCTCTTCTGGTGTGTCTGAAGACAACTACATCGTACTTACATATAATAAATAAATAAATCTTTATAAAGGGGGGGGAGTTGGAAAGATGGCTCAGTAGTTAAGAGCACTGACTGCTCTTCTGAAGGTGCTGAGTTCAAATCCCAGCAACCACATGGTGGCTCACAATCTTCCATAATGAGATCTGAGACCCTCCTCTGGTGTGTCTGAAGACAGCTACAGTGTACATAGATATAATAATAAATAAATCTTATTTTAAAAAAGGAGAAGATCAAAAAATGTATAGGCCATCTTATCAAGAAGAAAGTAAACCCTACAGGAAAATGCATAGGCCGTCTTATGAAGAAGAATGTAAACCTACAGGTTACAAATAAAACTTGGTAGTGTGCCTAATCCAGGGGGAGGGAACACTAGGATTCACTAGAAATCAAATCATAACATCATTTAAAGCTGTGATAATTTTAAATTGGAATTGACCTGTTTTTCATGCCTATTTTGAACCAGGTCTTTTAACAGGCACACTTTTGAAATCTGAAACTTCTGAAGAATTCACAAGTTAAAATATTACATCTTATCAACTTTCAATGAACACAGAGATTCATGGGTAGATATACTAGATGAGGTGAAACTAGGCAGGATTCCCAGAAAATGCAACCCTCAATTGAGTTTGGAAGATCAAAAGACTGTGACAAACTGTGAAAAGTGGTGGTTTGTGGGGATAGAGGAGAAATGGGAAGGGACAGAAATTTGGCAGGTGGATTTTATCAACATACATTGCAGAAATGCATGAAACTCAGGAACAAAAACTTTAAAGATACATTAGTTGTACAATCAAAATGAAGTATAGACTTATTGAGCATAGAGCACAAATTGTACTTGCTTAATATAAAAAGAACTTGGTTACCTTCTTATTTAGTGATCTAGAAATTTAAAACATCATGAAGGAAAAGTACCATTGAGCAAAACAGAAACAAACTGATGGACTGGGAACTGCTACACCTGGGGATCCATCATGTTTGCAGACACCAAACCCAACATTGTTGCTGTGGTCAAGAGGCAGGTGCTTGCTGACAGGAACCTATATAGGGATGGTTCCTTGGGAGGTCTAGCCAGCAACTAACTAATACAGATGTGGCTAGTTGGAGCCAGCCATCAGACTGAGCTCAGGGAACCTGGTGGAGGAGCTTGCAGTAGGACTGGAAGAGCAGAGGGGGATGGCAATACCACTGGAAGAACAACGTAGGTTGGCCTGACACCCAGCTCTCCCAGAGTCTAGACCACCAACCAAGGAGTGACCTGGAGGGATCCATTGTTCCAGATACATATGTAGCAGAGGATTCCTTGCCTGACAGCAATGGGACAGGAGGCTCCTGGTCCCAGTAAGGTTTGATGCCCCACCATAGGGGAATGCTGAAGTTGTAGGGGAAGCGAATATGGGTGGGTGGGGGAGCACCCTCATATAGGCAAAGGGGAGGGGGCAGAGTAACTAGGAAGTGTGATATCATTTGAGATGTAAGCGAATGGGATGATTAATAATAAATAAATGAAAGAAAGAAAGAAAGAAAGAAAGAAAGAAAGAAAGAAAGAAAGAAAGAAAGAAAGAAAGAAAGAAAGGAAGAAAGAAAGAAAGAAAGGAAATACAGGGACAAAGATTGGGACAGAGACTGAAGGAAAGGCCATACAGAGACTGTCTCACTTGGGGATCCATCCCATATGCAGACACCAAACCCAGAAACTATTGCTGATGCTAAGAAGTGCTTGCTGACAGGAGCCTGATATAACTGTCTCCTGACAGGCTCTGCCAGAGCCTGATCAATGCAGATGTGGAAGCTTGTAGCCAACCATCAGACTTTGGACAGGGACCCCAACAGAGGACATAGGGCAAGGAATGGAGGAGCTGAAATGCTTTGCAACCCCATAGGAAGAACAACAATATCAACCATCCAGAATCCCCTGGACTCCCAGGGACTAAACCAACAACCAAAGAGAGCTGACGGCTCCAGCTGCATGCACAGCAGAAGACAACCTTATCTGGCATTAGTGGGAGGGGAGGTTCTGTGATGCCTCAATGCCCCAGTGTAGGGGAATGCTAGGGTTGTGGGTGAGGTTGGAGTGGGTGGGTGCAATGGGAAGCACCCTCAAAAACAAGGGGGAATGGAGAAGGAATAGGGAATTTGCAGAGGGGAAACCAGAACAAAGGTTTGAGTTAAAATGTAAATAAAATATCCAATAAAATAATTTTTAAAAATTCGAGAAAGTTTTACTAGCATGTCAGAAAAAATATTTCAGCTCCATTTATTTATTTATTTATTTATTTTTAATTTTTTTAATCTTATTTCTTATTTATTTACATTTCAAACATTATCCCCTTTCCCCTCTGCAAACTCCCTATCCCATCTTCCCTTACCCTGCTTCTGTGAGGGTGCTTCCACCCCAGACCTCCCCACTCCGCTGTAGCAGCACTCTAGCATTCCTCTACACTAGAGCATCAAGCCTTCAGAGGAACAAGAGCCTCCCTTCCCCCTGATGCCAGATAAGGGCCTTTCAGCTCCTTCAGTCCTTCCCCTAACTCCTCCATTGGGTTCCCTGTGCTCAGACCTATGGTTGGCTGTGAGCATCCACATCTGTATTGGTCAGGAGCTAGCAGAGCCTCTCAGGAGATTACAAACCCTTTACATTGTTAATTCCACATTTCTTTAGCTATTTTAAGTGATTTTTTTCCCATTGTATGTATGCTCAAGGTGAAATAGCTGGGTCTTTATTGCTGCTCTATTTACAACAGCAAGGCAAAGGGATCAGCCTAGATGTCCATCAGCAGATGAATGGCTAGTGAAACGTGGGTGCAAATACACCGAAGAATTTTATTCAGCTATAAAAAATGAAATTATAGAAAATTCAGGAAAATATATGAAATATGGAAAATGCTGTACTACACTAGATAAACCAGACTCAGAAACACAAATAATGGTTTTCCTCTCTCTTATATTTATTTCAGCTTTAAATGCTTAGATGTGGGGGGGGGTGTGAATGTGCATATGTGACATATAAACAGAAAAGTGTCTGTCAGAAGGGAAAAACAGGTTCTGAGAATTGAGGAACAGGAATATATTATATGAAAAACAGCTAAGATGCTACTGGGGGTAGAAAATGGGAGAAATGGCAAAGAAAGGTGGGATAAATAGAAGGTTCGGAGGAGGATCAGTAAACAATATATTTGAAAATGTTGTCACATGTAGGGTTAATATCTAAAATATATAAAGAACTAAAAAAACCTGGATAACAAGAAAACAGTTAATTAAAAATGGGGTTCAGAACTAAATAGAATTCTCAAAAGATACAACACAAATGATTAAAAAACACTTAAAGAAATATTCAACATCCTCAGTCATCAGGAAAATGCAAATCAAATTACTTTGGGATTTCATTTTATACCTATCAGAATGGCTAAGATAAATAATGGATAGCGCATGCTGTCAGGATGTAGAGTAAGGGCAACAGTCATCCATTGCAAAGTTATAAAGTCAGAATGCGAAGTTATATAGAAAACCAGAATGGTTGTTTCTCAGGAAGTTGGACATAGATCTGTCTTACAATTCCACTATACTACTGTTCGGCATATATCCTAAGGACCCTGAATCCTACTACAGAGACAATATTAAGCTCCATATATAAGTAGGTTTCAGCCACGTGTCATGTGTAGAATAGTTACCTGCAGAGCATGCTGCATTTGTATAATGTAAGCCAATACATTGTGGTCATTTGTTATGACGGTGGGAGAAAGCAGATAATTAAACTAAAATTAATCAATTTCACTACTTACTCATTCAATGGCAAAAAGGAAAATGTACAATAAGTGTTTTGTTATACCATATGTACTGTTTCCATAAAAAATAAATTGACATATTCTATGAAAAAAAGAAAGAAAAGCCCTGACTGTGCAGTTCTCCTGCCTTGAGATCATACATCGCTACAACTGACTTCTCCATGTGCTCTTGTCTCCATTTTCCCTTATAAACTCAAGTCAAGCACTTTCTCTTTTCTCTATAAAGTTATTTTCAGATGCCCAGATGAAAATTCAGAAATTTCAGGGTCATAATGGAACACTATGTGTTGTTATCATATTAGGCAAAATTATTGCCTAATTAACTGTTTTTCCCATACTTTTCAGTATTAATTTGTGCACTGTAAGTTATCAAGATGACGTGTACAGATAACAAAATCTTCCAGAATTTTCTAAGGGTCTTGGAAGTTTTACCAAGAAGTAACATGCTTAATTTACAAGCAAAAGGACTTGAGTTTGATCATTCCCTACTACATAAAATAAACAGAAAATGTGATAGGACAGTCAGTCTTTTTATTAGTTTATAGTATATTTGATAAACAATGATGACAGATCAATCTCCTCATGATTATATAACATTATATAAGATGTCTGAGTAGCAGACTGAATGGGAAATCTGTTGGTAGAGGGTAGTACTGTTTGTGATCAGGAGAAAGCAAATACCCCAAGCGACTGCCTAAGACAGCGATTCTCAACTTCCTAATGCTGCAAGTCTTTAATACAGCTCTTCATGTTGTGGGAAGCCCCCACCCATAAAATTATGCCATAACTTTAATTTTACTATTATTGATTGTAATATACATATCTGACACACAGGATATCTGGTTGCACTCTTCAAAAGGGTCATGACCCACAGATTGAGAACCAATTGAACTTTTCCAGTAAGAAAAAAACAGTATCTTGGCCATGCAATTGTGGTGTAAGGAATATTGCCAACAAGACTGAGCACACAAAAGGATACTTGGTGTGGTTATGGCTTGATTCTCTAATCAATATCCTGACCTTAGTCTTGACATCTCTACTGTTGAGGAATCATTTAACCTATACTTTGACCTAATTAATAGATATTTGAACTATTATATTTATGATATTTTGTCACATAATACTAGAATGTGACCATACCTTAAATAAATGTTCAACATAGCTATTTCATAGTTTAATGACATTTAGTGGGAAACTTTTAAATGCTAGATTGCATTGCAAGTATTTAGGGGACTATTTACATATCTCTCTTTAGCGCCATGAACAAAAAAGGCTTCCTTAAGAATCAAGCTTCCTGAGTAAAAACAATAGTCTTTTAATCTGTCAGAACATTGTCATCTGTCTTTAGCTAGAAAGCAGATGTAAACCTAAGCTCAGGAAGCATGAGTTAATGCACTGTTCTTCATCTCCTCGTAATGGATTGTAGACTTCCCACCCACATAGGCAACTATAGATTTTACTCAGTGTAACAATTCAAATGCCAATATCTTCCAGAAACACTCTCAGAGACAGAGACAATATGCTGTCAGCTTAGAAATAATATATAACCTATTTTGTATATCCCTTAAGTCAGTCAAATTGAGACTTTTGAAACACATGCACACACACACACCTCATTCCTAAACCATTTTATAAGTAAACTATATGTCTTAAATGATGGTGTTGTTGTTTAATAACTACCAAGGTTTAGTGAGTTTGCTTTGTGTTTAATAACAATTACTGCTTTCGCAGAACACCAGTGTTTGGTTCTCAGCACTCAAATGGCAGCCCACAACATTAAGTAATTCCACTTCTAGGGAATCTGATGTCTCTTTCTACATGCTGCAGGTACCATACACATATGTCGTGCACATATATAAGTCCAAGTAGTTCAATACATAAAAATTAAGTAAATAAAAGAATATGTCTTAATGCTATAGTAAATGATTGATATAAACATGTTTTGCATATAAGAAATTATTTAGAGGGTGATGTTGGCACACACAGAGGCAGGTTTGTCAATGAGTTTTAGGCGAACTGGTCTACAGAGTATGTTCCAAGACAGCCAGGGCTACATAATGAAACTCATCTCAAAAACAAACAAACTAACAAATAAAAAGAACAACAAAATCGCAGACAGAAATTATTTAATCTCAGCACATTCTTATTATTTACATATTGAAGACTTCCCAGGATGCAAATATCAGTTAGAATGTGAGAAAACTGTCTTAACTTCTGATGTAAAAAAATTAATGAATTGCAGCTCTAGATATTGCCTCCAGCATCCTATACAGTCCACAGGAATTGAAGGATAGTAGCATATATTTTGAATGTATGCCCTCTAAATTATAAAACTGATAAAGAATAACTTAGATTGGTGGTTTTACATTTCATCCCCTTCCCAAATTATATTTTTGCCAACACAAAGTCTCCTTTTAATTAGACTCAGACTTAAAAGTTAAAAAAAAAAACCTCTAACTTTCCTAAGTATATCACTTTCCCCAACATGTGAAGAGTCACAATTTGTCTTCAGAATGACTCCTGATCTGTGTGCTAGATAAACATGGTCTAAAAAATTGATTATAACATCCCAGTCTTTGCCTCAAAACTACCTAGCTGACATCAAATGTAGTCTTTATTTTTTCTGACTAACATCTAGTCTATTGTACCCATAAACTCATCAGAAATTGAGATACATCATATTGGAGAGTGGGACAGGCCCTGTATAGATCCTGTCATTTTTTTGGCACTTCCATAAAAAGTACGTGGAACATAATATAAAAGAAGTGTGTGTGCTTTGATAAGCAGGCTTATCTTTAGGCTTAAAGTGGTAGTAGATAAATCAACTCATTGCAGACTGCTTTAAAACCTGGGCCAGGGTGAGAAGTAAAACAAAGTTGGGCATTCTTTCCCAGAAGAATATTTTCCTGGTTTCTGATGGCAAAATCTTACAAGAGTATATGTAGTATTAAATTTCTCCATCCGTCTATTATAGTCTATCTAAGACAGCCCACCAGTCAATGGGCTGACAGTCCATTTGCTTACTGTATTTAGAGAAATTAAAGTGTCAGTCTTCATTTCTCCTGATGTTATACTGGCTTGTTCTATTTTTATCTGAAGTATCATTTGAATTTTAAATTATCCTCGTGTCTCGAGGGTACTAAAGCTTACCTTGATTACCCTGAGATGAGACCCCACATGTTAGAGGACCATCCATCAACATAAATGAAGGATGAGCCTGCAGAAAGTAGGTGAAAGGGAACTTGAGGATGATGGCTAGCCAATGCTTGAGATGCCTCTCTCAGCCAAGTGATTCCCCTAAGCAGGTACTCGGAGGTCATTGGTTACCTCTCTCACCATCTTAGAAAGCAGAATTACTTGTCAAGATGGACCTTTATGGAGTCATGACCTCATACATATACCTACTTATGAAACTCACAAAATAAAGTAATACTCTTTGGATCCATTTAGATTAAACCAGTAGGGAGTGATGTTGTAAAGAGCGCTATCTCTGCCAAGTCTAGATTATACAATGTCCTTTATTGTCCAATTCCATATTATTTAACATTCTCACATTGCTTTCCAGTACTTCATACCTCCTGAATAATTGCCCTCCTTTGTGATGTTCTTATTCAGTTATCTTTTTTTCCACTTCAACACTAGTGAAAATGCTGTATACTTTCTGTGCTCCAAAAAACAAACATAGATAAAACACAAATAGTAGTCATTCATCAGTGCAAGGCGAAAGGTTCTCCTAGCAAACATTTAAGCCACCAGTGTCCAGCTATGATCTGAATCAGTGCATTAGCAAAATTGCTGAATTAGTGATTCACAGCATTACTGAACACCCTGAATATACTGATGTTGACACCCAAAGGGGGACACATAACACTTCAATGTGCTTGCATAAAGCATTGAACCTGGAGAAGGGTAGTCATACTGTATAGCTAATTTGGCCCTTCAATGGACTAGTGATAAAAAAAAAATATAATGTTTTAGGCTCATAAAATTTCTCTGGGTACATGGTTCATGTTTATGATTCTAAACTTGAAGATCTTGTCATACAGATATTTCACTTGCGTGGTTAGAGTTATACAAAGATATTTTATATATTTTGTGGTTATTGTGAGGGTGTTGTCTCCCTAATTTCTTTATCAACCTGTAAATCTTTGTATAAAGGAATCTGACTGATTTGTTTGAGTTAATTTTATATCCAGCCACTTTGCTGAAGTTGTTTGTCAGCTGTAGGGATTCTCTAGTGGAATTCTGGGGTCACATGTATACTATAATATCATTTGCAAATAGTGATATTTTGACTTCTTCCTTTCCAATTTATATCTACTTGATCGCTGTTTGCTGGCTAATTGCACTAGATGCTTCATTGCCACTTAGAAGGGGGAACAAAAGAATCATGAAGGGCAGAGGGAGTGAGAAGGCGGAGGGAAAATGGGGATCAGGATCAGATATGGGGAGAATAGGAAAGAAGCCCAGAAGACCAGGAGAATGAACAGAGATATGCATTTTCTGGGGGATGGCAATGGAAGGGGTGCTCTAAAAGCTCTCAGAGACCTAGGATGTGAGAGACTCACAGGACTCAATGGGGGTAACTTTAGCTAAAATGCCCAACAGTGGGGAAAGAGAACCTGAAGAGACTACCTCCAGGAGATAGACAGGGCCCCAGCTGGAGAGATGGCATAACAATCCACTGTCAAAATTTCTGACCCAAAATTACCCCTCTGTCTAATAAATGCTGGTACAAAAATTGAGCAGAAAGGCTATTCAGTGATCAGGTCAACTTAGATCTATCTTAGAGAGAGCACCAAAGCCTGACACTATTACTGATGCAATGCTGTACTTATAGACAGGAGCCTAGCACGGCTGTCCTCTGAGAGACCCTACCAGCATCTGACTGAGACAGATACAGATACTTATAGCCAACAGTTAGACTAAGGTGAGGGACCCCTTTGGGAGAGTTAGGAGAAGGATTAAAGGCATCTAAGTGGGTGGCAACCCCATAGGAATTGCAACAGTCTCAACTAACCTGGACCCCTGGGAATTCCCAGAGACTAAGCCACCAACCAAAGAGCATACATACACTCACTAGTTACTGGCACATATATAGCAGAGGACTGCCTCATCTGGCTTCAGTGGGAGATAATGTGGCTTTATCCTGTAGAGACTTTATGCCTCAGTGGCAGGGCTGCCATTGGTGGAAAGTGGCTGAGGGTGTGAGTGGGTGAGAGCACCATCTCAGAGACAAAGGGGAGGAGGGATGGGATGAAGAAACTTGGAAGAGGCAACCAGGAGGGGAACAATATCTGGAATGTAAATAAATAAAGTAATTAATTTAAAAAAAGGAAAATAGATTATTTCATGCAAATATATTTTGATCACTGTTTTCTCCACTGCCCAAGTTCCTCTACACCTTACTTCCCATCTAAATCAATGCCTTATTGTTTCTCTTTAGGAAGCAAAATCTCAGAAATAATAATAAAATAAAATATAATTAAATATGTTAAACCCATATGTTTGATATGTTAAACAAATCAGAAAATGACAAAACAATCAATCAAGAAAATGAGGCAAAAAAAAAGCACAAGAAACACGTATAAACACAAAGTTACACATGCTGCTCACATAAATATCCCAAGCTGGAAACTATAATATATACACAGAGGACCCTTAAAGTTAAAAATTAAAATGCCTTGACAACATTATGAGCAAAAACAAAATTCAAAAATTCAAAAATTCTACTGCATCTGTTCTGTGTTGGCTATCCACTGCTCGGCATGGGGCCACCCTTTAATAGTGGTTTGCTTCATCAGTGAAGATCCTTTGGAGAAAACTATTTTTTCCTTTTCAAGAAGTAATCAATAGGTGACTACTTCTGGGTTTGTTGGGAGACTTGGTCTACTACACATTTCATCTCTAGGACCCCATATGATACCGAACCATGCATGCCCTGAGCATGCTGCCATAGTCTCTGAATTCATAAGCTTATCGAGCCTGTTGTTTCTAGAAAGTCTTAGGTTTTCATATCCTCTGACTCTTACAATTTATCTGCCTCTCTTCTGAAGAGGTCCCTGAACCATGATGGGAGGAATTTGATGAAGACTTCCCATTTAGTGTTCCAAATTCTTCATCCTCTGCATATTGTCTCTGTATCAGTTCCCAACTGTTGCAAGAAGAAGCTTCTGTAATGAAGGTTGGACAATTCTCAGATCTCTGACTATAGCAGAATGCCATTAAGAGTAACTTCATTGCTACATTGATTTAATAGTATTTGGTTTTCCCCTAATTTCTTGTATTACTTCGTATCATATTCTTGACCACTCATCAATGAAGGGTATGTGTTCCATCTCATGGATTATGCCTTAATTCAAAGCAGATATGTAATTTTTCTCAGAGAGTTACCAATAACCTTGACAATAGTATGGATTGTTTTAGGAGTCCCCTTGATACCTTTTTGGTCAAGAATTTGCTCAGATCAAACTCATTTTGATCCTGAGTGCTTCATTTGGTGATGAAAGATGTCAACTTGGGGCTCTGACCACACTTTTGTTTGGCAATTTTATTCAGAAAGCCTTTTTATGTGTATAAATTATAGGAAGCTTCAAATGTATTAGCTTTCCTTATGAGCCCCCCCAAATGGCCCTTAGTTTTAGCTGTCCCCTCTAATATTCTCTCCTCTGTTACTCTCTTCTATACCCCTTCCTGTTTGATTTGCCCTATTCCAGCCCCACTTCACCCATAAAAACCTTTCTATTCTATTTCCACTTCCTAGGGAAATCCATCCTCACACCTCATTCTTTTAGTCTCTACCTAGCATTCAGGTTTATACAGACTGTAGCTGTAGTCACCTTTCTCAGAGTGATTTCATCCTAATACCTTTCATTTCCGTGCACCTTTCAGGATTTAATTTTTAGCAGCTGGGTAATATTCTATTATATATATATATATATATATATATATATATATATATATATATATATATAGAGAGAGAGAGAGAGAGAGAGAGAGATAATCACATCTATTCTTCTGTTGACACACATCTAAGTTTTTTTCTAATTTCTAGCTATTACAAATAGAGCAGCAATCAAGATGGTTTCGCAAGTGTCTCTGTAGCAGAATAAGGCGTCCTTTGCATATCTGGCTAAGAGTGGTGTAGCTGGATCTTGACGTAGATCAGTTCTAATCTTCCTGATGTAATGCCACACTGGTTTCCATAGAGAGTTAGTACTCCCATTAACAGCGGATCACTGTTCCCCTTCACATCCTTGCCACCATGAACGTTTGTTTTATTGCTCTTGGCCATTCTCCTTGGGATGAGATAAAATTTCTAAGTGTATTTTATCTGCATTTACCTGATGACTAAGGATTTTGAAGATTTCTTTAAGTGTTTCTTAGCTAGTTTTACTTCCTCTTTTGAAAATTTTCTGTTTAGATTTGTAGCCCATCTTTTTAAAATTATGTATTTATTTATTTATTTTATTTTTTACATTCCATATTTTATTCCCCTGCCCCCATCTACCCTCTGACTGATTCACATCCTATAGTGCCTCCCCACCCTCTTGTATCCTATCTTTAACCCAGATGTTTGTTTTCATGATGTCCATGTCTTCTTTCTTTACGTATTTTGGATATTAGTTCTCTATCAGATATGTAGTTACTGAAAGTCCTCCCACGCTGTAGGCACTCTCCTGATCCATGTGATGGTGTCTATCACCACAAGAAACGTTTCAGTTTCACAAGACCACAGTTATTACTTATTGATCTTTGTGCCTATGCTATCTATTTTCTTTTCAAAATGATTTCTGTGCCAATGAATTCAGGACTATTCCTCATTTTCTCTTTTATCAGATTAAGTGTTTCTGCTCTTATGTTGTGATCTTTAATCCAATTGGAGTTGAATTTCATGCAGGGTAATAACTGTGAATACACTGGCATTCATCTGCACTAGGCCAACTAATCCTACAATCAAAATCAGCTGAAGATTTTGTCTTTATTCCAATGTATATTTTTTGGCTTCTCTATTTAAATCCAGGTATCTATAGGTATATTAACTTATGTCTGAGTCTTCTATTTCATTGATCCGCAATTCATTTAAATGAACCCATAACTCCTAGTGAAATAGAAGCAGTCATTAAATGTCTTCCAAACAAAAGATGTCTAAAGCCAGATAGTTCTAACCCATAATTCTACTAGACTTTCAAACAAGAGTTAAAAGGAATATGCCTTTACCAAATAAAACCTGAAGGGACATTACCTTATTTTATGAAGCCATAGTTATCCTGATAATCAAACTGCATAAAAACTTAACAATGAGAAATAATTATAAACCAATTTTCCTCATGAGGGTAGCTGCAAAAATTCTCACTATAATACATGTAAACCAAATCCAAGAACACATCAAAATGATGATAATCCACTAAGATGGTTCTATATGCTTTGCCCAGGGAGTGGCACTATTAGAAGGTATGGCTCTGTTAGAGTAGGTGTGTCACTGTGGGTGTGGGCTTAAGACCTTCACCCTAGCTGCCCATATGTCAGCCTTCCACTAGCCTTCAGACAAAGATGTAGAACTTCTAGCTCCTCCTGCACCATGCCTGACTTGATCTTTCAATGTTCTGCCTTGATAATACTGGACAATACCTCTGAAACTTTAAGTCAGCCCAATTAAATGTTGTCTTTTATAAGACTGGCCTTGGTCATGGTGTTTGTGCAAAGCAGTAAAACGCTAACAAAGACACTCACCATAACCAAATAGGTTTCATCCCAGATATAAATTAAATATTCTTAAATCTTAAGTGTATTAAGTAGTATGCTTTGATATACTTTTAAGTGTTATGTACTTTGTAAACAGGATAAAAGAAAAAATGACACAGTTTTTTGTTTGTTTTTTTTGTTTTCTTTGTTTGTTTGTCTTTTTGTTTTTTTCAGACAAGGTTTCACTGTGTATCCCTGGCTGTCCTGGACATCATTCTGTAGACCAGGCTGCTTTGAACTCAGAAATCTGCCTGCCTCTGCCTCCCAAGTGCTGGGATTAAAGGCATACTCCACCATTGCCCAGTGACATGCTGTTTTGATTGGATGCAGAAAAGGTCTTTAACAAAATCCAACACCACTTCATGATAAAGGCCCTGGAGAGATTAGGTAGACAAGGGACATAGGCGACATAATAAAGACAGTTTAGTGTAAACCTGTGGTCAACATCAAGATAAAGGTTGTAAAGCTCAAAGGAATTCAACTAAAAATATAGATAGAAAAAATGTTTTCTAGTGTATCCATACCTATTCAAAAGAGTACTCAAAGTTTTAGCTAGAGCAATAGGACAACTAAAGGAGAGCAAATGGATACAGATTGAAATGAGAGAAATCAAAATATCTTTATTTGTAAATTGTACCCCAAAAAACCCTAAAAATTCTACCATTAAACTCCTTAAGCTGATTAACACTTTAAACACAATAACAGGCTACAACATTAACATGCAAAAGTTGATAGCCTTCCTATCTACAAGTGACAAAGAGACTGAGCATGCAATCAAGGAAGCAATACCTTTCCCAATAGCTTTGATTGATTTAAAATACCTCCATGTAACCCTAACCAAGCAAGTGAAAATCTTGTATAACAAAAACCTTAAGAAATACGTTAAAGAAATCAGAAGGTGGAACAAGATCTCATGATCATGGATCCAAAGGATTAATATAATAAGTTTGTAGATCCAGCTAAAAGCATTCTATCAAATCAGTGCAATTCCCAACAATATTCCAAAAACAGTTCTTCTCAGAACTTGAAAGTACAATCTTGGAGCAGCAGAGGAAGAGATTCCCTGTGGCCATTTTCGCTCCCTGCCAGGACAGAAAAGGGTCACTAGGTACTGTATCACCCTGAGCTTTAGATCTCTAGGGGTGCAAATCTCCAGGGTTCTGCCTGCACTCAGGAACTGAGCACATAGGCAGTTCATCGGTCACGGGACCAGTGTCCTACATGAGAATCAACAGAGGGAGTGACCACCACCACACCATTTTCGCTCCATAACAGAGCAGTCAGAGAACACCTGGTTCACCTTGACAACCCAAATATAACATTGCTTGAGGCAAGACTGAGCAGGGTGCCAAAGGCACAAAAGAGGAAAGCAGCATATGGGTAATCTGTGCCAGAGGAAACCCAGTCATCCAGTGTTACAGAAATAACCTTAAAGATCCACAGTAGGTTGAAGCACCAGCCAGTGACAATAAGACCATCTAAACCAGGGAGAACTAGATAGCTAAAGGCAAATGTAGGAACGTTACTAACAGAAACCAAGGCATTATGGCAGCATCTGAACCCAATTCCTCAACAATAGCAAGCCCTGGATACCCCAACACACCAGAAAAACAAGAGTTGGATTTAAAAGCACTGGTAAGGATGCTGTTAGAGGAACAGATGAAGGACATAAATAAATCTTTTAAGGAAATTCAGGAGAAAAATGATCAAAAGCTAGAAGCCCTTACAAGGGAAACACAAAAATCACTTAAACAAATTCAGGAGAATATGGGTCAGAAGTTAGTTGCCAATAAGGAGGAAATGCAAAAATCACTTAAAAATATACAGAAGTTTGATCAACAGGCAGAAGTCATGAAAGAGAAAACACAAAAATCGCTCAAAGAATTAGAGGAAAACACAAACAAGCAAATGACAGAACTGAGTAAAAACTTCCAGGATCTAAAAACAGAAGTAGAAACAACTAAGAAAGCACAAAGGGAGACAACTTTGGAGATAGAAAACCTTGGGAAGAAATCAGGGACCATAGACACAAATATCAACAACAGATTACAAGAGATAGAAGAAAATATCATCCTAAGTGAGGTAACCCAGTCACAAAAGAATACACATGGAATGCAATCTCTGATAAGTAGATATTAATTAGCCCAGAAGCCCTGAATACCCAAGGCACAAATCGCATAACAAATGACACCCATGAAGAAGTATGGAGCAGGTCCTGATCGTGGAAAGCATTGATCTAGCATTGGAGGGGAATATAAGGACAGAGAAAAAAAGGAGGGAGGTGATTGGAGAATGGATGGAGAAAAGAAGGTTTATGGGACATATGGGGAGGGGGGAATCCAGGAAAGGGGAAATCATTTGGAATACAAACAAAGAATATAGAAAATAAAAATATTAAAGAAGAAGAAGAAGAAGAAGAAGAAGAAGAAGAAGAAGAAGAAGAAGAAGAAGAAGAAGAAGAAGAAGAAGAAGAAGAAGAAGAAGAAGAAGAAAGAATCTCAGATGCCGAAGATACCATAGAAACCATGGACTCAACAGTTCAAGAAAATGCAAAATGCATAAAGCTTGTAACCCAAAACATCCAGGAAATCCAGGACACAATGAGAAAGCCAAATCTAAGGATTATAGGCATTGATGAGAGTGAAGATTTACAACTTAAAGGGCCAGCAAATATCTTCAACAAAATTATGGAAGAAAACTTCCCTAACCTAAAGAGAGAGATGCCCATGAATATACAATAAGCCTACAGAACTCCAAACAGACTGGACCAGAACAGAAATAGCTCCCGTCACATAATAATCAAAACCCCAAATGTACTAAACAAAGAAAGAATACTTAGGGCAGTAAGAGAAAAAGGGCAAGTAACATATAAAGGAAGACCTATCAGAATTACACCAGACTTCTCACCAGAGACCCTGAAAGGTAGAAGATCCTGGGCGGAGTTCATGCAGACTCTAAGAGAACACAAATGCCAGCCAAGACTACTATACCCAACAAAACTCTCAATCACTATAGATGGAGAAACCAAGATATTCCATGACAAAACCAAATTTACACAATATCTTTCCACAAACCCAGCCCTAGAAAGGATAATAGGGGGAAAACACCATTACAACGAGGGAAACTATACTCTGGAAAAAGCAGGATATTAAGCTTCTTTCATCAAACCCAAAAGAAGATAACCACACAAGTATAAAATTAAAATAAAAAATGATAGGAAGCAATAACCACTACTCCTTAATATCTCTTAACATCAATGGACTCAATTCCCCAATAAAAAGACATAGACTAACAGACTGGTTACATAAACAGGACCCTACGTTTCGCTACATACAGGAAACGCACTTCAGTGTCAAAGACAAAAACTACCTTAGAGTAAAAGGCTGGAAGACAATTCTACAAGCAAATGGTCCCAGGAAACAAGCTGGAGTTGCCATTCTAATATCAGATAAAATTGACTTTCAACCTAATGTCATCAAAAGAGACATGGAAGGTCACTTCTTGCTGGTCAAAGGAAAAATCCAACAAAAAGAACTCTCAATCCTGGACATCTATGCTCCAAACACAAGGGCACCCTCATTCATAAAAGAAACTTTACTAAAGCTCAAAGCACACATTGCACCTAACACAGTAATTGTGGGTGACTTCAACACTCTACTCTCACCAATGGACTGATGAGGAAAACAGAAACTAAACAGGGAGACAGTGAAACTAATTGAAGCTTTGGACCAATTGGATTTTGTACATATATATATATGTATATATGTACATATATATATATTCATGCCAAAGCAAAAGAATATACCTTTTTCTCAGCACCTTATGGTACCTTCTCCAAAATCGATCATATAGTTGGTCACAAGACAGACCTCAACAAATATAAGAAGATTGAAATACTCTCATGCCTCCTATCAGATCACTATGGAGTAAAAGTGGTCTTTAATAACAAAAAAACCAGAAAGCCCACATACACATGGAAACTGAACAATACTCTACTCAATGATACCTTGGTCAAGGAAGAAATAAAGAAAGAAATCGAAGGATTTTTAGAATTTAACGAAAATGAAGGCACAACATACCCAAATCTATGGGACACAATGAGAGCCGTGCTAAGAGGAAAACTCATAGCTTTGAGTGCCCCCAAAAAGAAATTCGAGAGAGCATACACTAGAAGTTTAACGGAACAACTGAAAGCCCTAGAACAAAAAGAATCTAATTCACCCAGGAGGAGAAAAAGACAGGAAATCATCAAACTCAGGGCTGAAATCAATCAAGTAGAAACAAAGAGAACCATACAAAGAATCAACAAAACTAAAAGCTGGTTCTTTGAAAAAATCAACAAGATAGATAAACCCTTAGTCAGACTAATCAAAGGGCACAGAGAAAGTATCCAAATTAACTAAATTAGAAATGAAAAGGGAGATATTACAAAAGAAACCGAGGAAATTCAAAAAATCATCAGATCCTACTACAAAAGCCTGTACTCAACACAACTGGAGAATCTGGGGGAAATGAACAGTTTCCTAGACAGATATCAGACACCAAAACTAAATCAGGATCAAATAGACCATCTAAACAGACTCATAACCCCTAAAGATATAGAAGGGGTCATAGATAACCTTCCGACCGAAAATAGCACAGGAACAGATGGTTTCAGTGCAGAATTCTATCAGATCATCAAAGAAGACTTAACACCAATACTCTTCAAACTATTCCACCAAATAGAAACAGAAGGAACACTACCCAACTCCTTCCACGAAACCACTATTCTGCTGATACCAAAACCACACAAAGATCCAACTAAGAAAGAGAATTTCAGACCAATTCCCTTATGAATATCGATGCAAAAATACTCAATAAAATTCTTGCCAAACGAATCCAAGAACACATCAAAACGATCATCCACCATGATCAAGTAGGTTTCATCCCAGGGATGCAGGGAAGGTTCAATATAAGGAAATCCATAAATGCTATCCACTACATAAACAAACTCAAAGAAAAAAACCACATGATTATTTCATTAGATACTGAAAAGGCATTTGACAAAATTCAGCATCCTTTCATGCTAAAAGTCTTGGAAAGGACAGGAATTCAAGGCCCATATCTAAACATAGTAAAAGCAATATACAGCAAACCGGTAGCCAACATTAAACTAAATGGAGAGAAACTTGAATCAATCCCACTAAAATCAGGCTGCCCCCTCTCTCCATATCTTTTCAATTTAGTTCTTGAAGTCCTAGCTAGAGCAATTAGACAACATAAAGAGGTCAAAGGGATACAAATTGGAAAGGAAGAAGTCAAACTGTCACTATTTGCAGATGATATGATAGTATACTTAAGTGACCCAAAAAACTCTACTAGAGAACTTCTACAGCTGATAAACAACTTCAGCAAAGTGGCTGGCTACAAAATCAACACGAACAAATCAGTAGTCTTTATGTACTCAAAGGATGAGCAGACTGATAAATAAATTAGGGAAATGACACCCTTCACAATAGCCACAAACAGCATAAAGTATCTTGGGGTGACTCTAACCAAACAAGTGAAAGACCTATATGACAAGAACTTCAGATCTCTGAAGAAGGAAATCGAAGATCTCAGAAAATGAAAAAATCTTCCATGCTTGTGGATTGGCAGGATTAATATAGTTAAAATGGCCATCTTGCCCAAGGCAATCTACAGATTCAATGCTATCCCCATAAAAATCCCAACCCAGTTCTTCATAGAGCTTGAAAGAGCAATTCTCAAATTCATCTGGAATATCAAAAAACCCAGGATAGCTCAAACTATTCTCAACATTAAAAGAACTTCAGGGAGATTCAGTATCCCAGAGCTCAAACTTTACTACAGAGCAATAGTGATAAAAACTGCATGGTATTTTTACAATGTCATGCAAGTGGATCAATGGAATAAGATTGAAGACCCAGAAATGAACCAACACTCCTATGATCACTTGATCTTCGACAAAGGAACTGAAAGCATCCAGTGGGAAAAAGATAGTCTTTTCAACAAATAGTGCTGGTTCAATTGGAGGTCAGCATGCAGAAGAATGTGAATCGATCCATTCTTATCTCCTTGTACTAAGCTCAACTCCAAATGGATCAAGGACCTCCACATAAAACCTGACACACTGAAACTAATCGAAAAGAAACTGGGGAAGACCCTGGAGGACATGGGCGTAGGGGAAAAGTTCCTGAATACAACCCCAATAGCTTACGCTCTAAGATCAAGAATTGACAAATGGGACCTCATAAAACTACAAAGTTTGTATAAGGCAAAGGACACTGTCAAAAGGACAAAACATCAACCAACAGATTGGGAAAGGATCTTCAACCCTAAATCTGACAGAGGGCTAATATCTAATATATACAAAGAGCTCAAGAAGGTAGAACCCAGAGAACCAAATAACCCCATTAAAAAGTGGGGTACGGAGCTAAACAAAGAATTTTCACATGAAGAACTTCGGTGGGCTGAGAAACACCTTAAGAAATGTTCAACATCATTAAACATTAGGGAAATGCAAATCAAAACAACCCTGAGATTTCACCTCACACCAGTCAGAATGGCTAAGTTCAAAAACTCAGAAGACAGCAGGTGTTGGCGAGGATGTAGAGAAAGAGGAACACTCCTCCATTGCTGGTGGGATTGCAAGATGGTGCAACCACTTTGGAAATCAGTCTGGCGGTTCCTCAGAAAACTGGACATGACATTTCCTGAAGATCCTGCTATACCACTCCTGGGCATATACCCAGAGGATTCTTCAGCATGCAATAAGGACACATGCTCCACTATGTTCATAGCAGCCCTTTTGTAGTAGCCAGAAGCTGGAAAGAACCCAGGTTTCCCTCAACAGAAGAATGGATACAAAAAAATGTGGTATATTTACACAATGGAGTACTATTCAGACATTAGAAACAATGAATTCATGATATTCTTAGACAAATGGATGGAGCTGGAGAACATCATACTAAGTGAGGTAACACAGTCTCAAAAGATCAATCATGGTATATACTCACTGATAAGTGGATATTAGCCTAGTATCATTGAATACTCAAGACATAATCCATATATTAAATGATGTCCAAAAAGAATGGAGGAGTGGCCCCTGATTCTGGAAAGACTCAGTGCAACAGTATAGGGGAATACCAGAACAGGGAAGTGGGAAGGGGTAGATGGAGGAACAGGGGGAGGGAAGAGGGCTTATGGGACTTGCGGGGAGTAGGGACCGAGAAAAGGGGAAATCATTTGAAATGTAAATAAAAATATATCAATAAAGAAAAAAATTTTAAAAAAGAATATAAATGAAAAAAAGAAAGTACAATCTTTCATTTCAGAGGAAAACATGAAAAACACAGGATTAATAAAATAATTCCAAATAAGAAAATATTTGATAGAGTTATCACCATGCCTTGGTTTCACACTCTAGTATAGAGGTAGTGTAATAAAAACAGCAGGTATGGAAATCTTTAGTTTGCAACTTGCTATGAATCTAAAATTGAATATTTTAAAAAGAAGAAAAATAAGTTGAAAATTTAATGGTACCTTAATGTGCTCAATAAAATTGTGAGACTATTTGAAGTACATTAATAATAATAATAGTAATAATAACAATAACAACAACAACAACAATAATAATAATAACTATTTTTAGTTTTTTTTTTCTCTTTTCAATACCACATAGTAATTTTTTTGGTTGGGACAGGAAGTTGTTTGACAAAATTTTCAAAGATTTAGTACCCGAGTCCATTTCATTTATCTCAATGTCATTTTTACTGAATGTCATTTGTCCAATACTAATTAGCAAAGAACATAAAATTCTCACACAACTTTAGTGGCACAATTTAATATATACATATCTAAATATGAGTATTTGAAGAGAAATTCTCCTAGAGAGACTGTCAGCTCACACACCAGGAGATGGCAAGGCTATGTTTTTTAAACTACTGTAATCCAATCTATGAAAGACATGTGTATAGAGTAAATCCATCAATTCAAAGTACTTGATATTTTCTTGAGTTGTTGATATAGTAGTCTCAGGTCTACTTGCTGGGAAAATGGCTTATTATGACATCAATCAATACTGCAGTATGCCACAGTTGCAACCGAATGTGTTTGTTCTCCACAGACAAAATAGGAATGCAAATCCAGGGTAGAGAAACAAGATCTGAACTTTGGATGCAAATCCTATGGAGTCTAAGCATTGTATCTTGCTCCATTCTGTCTACCTTCTACATGTAATTGTTCTCTTACTAGAGTTATTCTCAATTTAGTAAGCTACTGTACTTGCTGTATAAGAAAAGGAATCCTGAACTCTCTTGTACATGTAGCTTGAGATTAAACATATTTGTTCCTCCCTTCAATAATGGTCCTTCTCCCTCAAGTAAACATAAAACTTTTAAAAATAAGGAATTTACATACAAAAAATAAGCCTCATTCGTTTTCATTAAGAACAAAACCAAAGCAATACTTTCCGGCACTCACAGCTTTAATCAACTATGCAGCCCACTCACAAGTGCTGTGGATTGTGTCCTTTATCAATACTTGGGCAGTTCTCAAAATAATTGTTGCTGGACTGAGAAAAAAATTAGGAGGAAAGAGACCATTTGAATTATCTCCTTCAAAAGAGTTTAAAAAGACTAACTAATTAGGTTTCTTGTTATGTACAACTTATTCATATTACTCTACCATATTTACGCTACTGATTTTGGCCCAAATATAATATTTTAAATGACTATTCCTTCTACAGAGGCTGTGCACTGCTAGCAGGGTATGATGTACTTTGGGGATCATCCAGCAAGGAATTTTGTCTGTCAAAATTGATCAAGTGATGACTGTATTAAGGTACTCTACCTGCTATATTTGATATGCATAACAACCATGCCATGTTTAGAAGTAAGAATTTCACAGTGGTCAGTCCCATCTCCCTAAATACTATGAGTATAAGAAACTTTCAGAGAAAAGTGTTTATTTCGACTTATGAATTCTAATCACAGTCCATCCTATCATAAAGAGAAGTCAGAGCAGGAGCTCAAGCCAGGAACCTGAAGGCATGCACTGAGGCAGAGGCTATGGAGAAGTGCTTCTCTACTGCCTTTTTCTATATGGCTTTCTCAGCCTGATTTCTTATACTACCCAGGACCATGTGTCCATGTGTGTCCCAGCCCAGCAGACTAGACCTGCATATATCAATCATTAATCAAGACAATACCCCACAGTTTTGATAGCCTGGTAATGAGTCTTATGAGATTTCCTCTTTCCAGGTGTTTCTAAGACTGTGTGAAATCCATAAAACCCAAAAAATCATTGCCTTTTTGTTGTTATTGTTGCTATTTCAATGCTTTTTATTGAAATGTTTTATTAGATATTTGCTTTATTTACATTTCAAATGGTATCCCCTTTCCTCATTACCCCTCCAAAAATCCTCTTATCCTATCCCTCCTTCCCCTGCTTACCAACGCCTCCTCCCACTTTCTGACCTGGCATTCTCCTACACTGGGGCATTGAGCCTTCACAGGACCAATGGCCTCTCCTCCCTTTGATGTCCAACAAGGCCATCCTCTGCTATACATGTAGCTGGAGCCATGGGTCTCTCCATGTGTATTCTTTGGTTGGTGGTTTATTCCCTGGGAACTCTGGAGGTACAGATTGGTACATATTACTGTTCTTCCTCCTGGGCTACAAACCTCTTCAGCTCCTTGGGTCTGTTCTGTACCTCTTCCATTGAGGACCTTATCTTCAGTCTACTGGTTGGTTGGGAGCCATGGGTATTTTGATCACCCTTCTAAGAATGATAAAAGTATTCACACTTTGGTCTTACTTCTTGAGCTTCATGTGTTCTGTGAATTATATCTTGGGTATTCTGAGTTTTGGGGCAAAGCTTCTGCAATGTAAAGGACACTATCAATAGAACAAAATGGCAAATTACAGATTGAGAAAAGCTCTTTACCAATCCTACATTCGATAGAAGGCTAATATCCAATATATGCAAAGAACTTAAGAAGTTAGATTCCAGAGAACCAAGTAACCATATTAAAAATGAGGTACAGAGCTAAACAAAGAATTTTCAACTGAGTAATACTGGATGGATAAGAAACACCTAAAGAAATGTTCAACGTACTTAATATCCCTTAATAATCAGGGAAATGCAAATCAAAACAACCCTGAGATTATGCCTCACACCAGTCAGAATGGCTAAGATAAAAAACTAAGGTGATATCAGGTACTGGAGAGGATGTGGAGAAAGAGGAACACTCCTCCAATGCTGGTGGGATTCCAAGCTGGTAAAACCACTCTGGAAATCAGTTTGGCAATTCTTCAGAAAATTAGACATATTACTACTGGAGGACCCAGCTATACCACTCCTAGGCATACACCCAGAAGGTGCTCCAACACGTAAGAAGGACACATGTTCCACTATATTCATAGCAGCCCTATTTATAAAAGCCAGAAGCTGGAAAGAACCCAGATGTCCTTCAACAGAAGAATGGATCCAGAAAATGTGGTATATTTACACAATGGAATACTTACTTAGCTATTAAAAACAATGAATTCATGAAATTCTTAGGAAAATGGATGAAACTAGAAAATATCATCCTGAATTAGGTAACCCAATCAGAAAAGAACAAAAACACATTTTTTTTTTACTGTTTCATCTTCCATGTGGTTCCCTGATCCTTGGAGGCTTGGACGTTGACATAAATGACTCACAGCTGAGCACTCACACTTATTTATACTCAATACATTAAGTAGTTCTGAGTCTCTGAATTAATCACCATTCACTGTAAAATAAAGCTTCTTGACCATAATTGAAAGCAACACAAATCTCCTTCTGGACTCCAAGCTCCTAGTTGTATTCTTAAGATAAGCATTTAATATTCCAAATGCAGCCGAAGAATTAAAGGACAACTGATAACCCCTTGTTTGTAACTAATTTCTAAAACTGTATAAGATTTTATGGTACACACATTTATGACTATGGGTCAATACCTTCTAAGGCAGGAGAAATCTTGAAATCTTAGACAGCCTTTGATTTCTGGAAGTTGTCAGAATGTCATATCCTGCTTCCACATCAAACTTCTGAGCTTCACATCAGACTTGCAGAGGCAAGGAGATGAGTGCATAATTTTGCTTCTTATCCAGTGCTTCAGTGGATAGTTTTATAGCCATGCTCACCTGTGGTTTTGGGTAAAAATAATTGAGTCACAAAACAAAAGGTGAAAGAAAATAAAAACATATAAAGGTGGTATGTGGACTTGTGGGAGGAATAGGCAGGCTTTGTTTATTTTCAGTGAATGTAAGGGACATGCTTTGGTATGTGTCACAACTTTTAGTGTACATAATGTTGGTGAGATTCAACTCTCATATTTACTTCTGGATTGTGCATCTCAGCACCAGTTTCCAACCAAATATTTTTTTTCACATTTTATCTATTCCATTATATATGGACTTTGAGTACTTTGCTCAGGTTAACTTGAAGTGTTGATGAGAATTTTTTAATTCTTTTGTTATATATCCGTTATTTAAAAGTCAAAATAATATATTATTTCTTATCACAAACCTTGAAGGAAGACAAATGCTACTTATTAATCTAAATCTCCCTATTCATTTGGAAGGTTCTTTATTCTATTTAATAATTTAAATTCCTTTCTTAAATATTATACTTTAGTTCAGTGTTTAATGGAAAATATATATAAAATGGTTTATCAAAATAATAAATGAAACCTACCAAGTATAATCTGAGGCCCTGGATGGATTCTCTACAAGGCAATCACTATATAAAAGTTGTAATTAGCTCACTTGTAGATACCTCAGAATATATAAAGTTGGCATCAATCATAAAGATCCTACTCAGGGCTTCATAATGCCTCAAGTAAGTCTTTAATCACATTATCTTGACACTTTCTCTCAGACCCTAAAGTAATTTCTTATCTTTAAGTTTCGACCTTACTTGGCTTCCTTGGCATTTCCCTTCTCTTAGTTTTACGTTCTGAGTCTCTGTCTTCTTATTACTCTCTAATAAAATCTGAAACAGGAAATGACTTCTTAATTACTATGTGATTAATTAAAGCAGTGGAAGTCAGCATTCAGCAGTTGTTTTTACGGTATTCAGATGGGTGGGAATATCTTAACTTGTGACTTGAATTGAGGTCTTACCACTGTGCAAATTTAATGTGTTGACATTTTAGAAGCCAATGCTGCTGTCTGCAGGAATGCTCTTTTGATTATGTTGCAAGAGGTTGCTTTAATGTAGCTATGGAGTGTCATTCACTTTGGGGTCTTGCATCATGAACATGATTGGTAAATGTTGCTGGTTGGTAAATGCTAGATGAAGAAGATATATGTGCTCATGAAGAGAACTCCATTGTCTGTCTAAATCATATCCAAGGTGAAACATTATTTATTGTCTTTACACTTACTGAAGAAATGAAACTACCCATGTGTGTGTATGTATGTAAGTGTGTGTGTGTGTTTGTCATTCGTGTAGTGCTAAATAATCCCTTCTCTGTCTTTCAAAGAAGGAGGTGGATAGCTATGTAATTGGGACAATTGCTCTGCCTTTATTCTTCTCCTGAAGCTGACTGCACCATGGACTCATCATTTCAGCATAGTTTTTTTGTAGAAGATTTTACTGATCTCTGTCCAAGATGTTAGATACTTTGAAAAACCTGCAGCGTTTCAGACATAAGAGTTACTCAAACATACTTTGAGTTATAGAAAACTAGCTAAAAACACAATGATAAAGTAAATTAGTCCAATTCATTTATGTTACTAAAGAGAAAACTGGAATAAGAAAAAGATAGCCCTATATGTTTAATAATTTGTCTTTATTGCTTTGACTAGATGGAGACAGCAAACATGTCTTTCAATTGTCCATTGTCTAGAGTGAAAACTGCAAATCTGGGGCAAGTGTAGAACAGCTAAATATGTGACATGAAGACCTTCAAATAAAAGGTGAAGGTGCAGCAGAGACTCTTGAGGGAAGAATCTCATTGCACTTGGTCCCATCACTTGTTTGCTATAGTCTGGTCATTGACTAGGGTCTAGGGCCATGCATAGGGTATATGGAAGCTATGGGGAATCTATTCTTACCATGAACCAAGATTAATGAGGCCTATTAAAGGAGGCTCAGGTGCCTTTCCTTGCAGAAATGGTGGTCAAGGGCCCAAGTTTTACAACCAAGCAGATTAAACAACAAATAATGACTGCAAAATTTCATAGCAGAGGTACTGAAATATACCTTTTAACTTATATAAATGCATATTTATATTCAAATAAAGGGTTCTATCAGATGTGTGCTAGCACAGCATGTATCCACATGTTTGTATAATGGAGAATCTCTAAGCAATGTTTGAGAAATGGTGATCCTTGTTATAAGCATAATGTTTAAAATCAGCAAACTAATCATTGTCAAGATGTAGTATTTATCATGCTGCATTTAGTTTCAGAATTCTATCTTCATAAGTATATACCTTCCAAAGATAAAAATTTTATGGCAAGCTTTAAAAGTCCTTCACTGTTTATGCATAGTGGAGGAGAAACTCAGCTAATAGTTTTCAGTTGTTTTATAATCTATATACTTGGATAGAAAAGTCATGAGAGACAGCTGTTCATTCAGTTTAAATTCCAATAACAATTTCTTTATGGAACTGGGTACTTAATGATCTTGTACTTCTTTAATATAGTGAAAGGAAAAACATTATAGCATCATGCATATGCAGTATAGTCCAAGAATTATGCCTCATTCTTCACATTTATTATCTCATGTAATTCTCCCAGTATCTTTAGGAACAGATAAATGTATGCAGAAATGGAGTAATCGAGAGGTTAAAGCACATGAAAGCCTAGTTTAATAAGGCCTAGATTAGATTCTTGGTTTTCTGTTGAGTAGAGATTTGGTTACCTTTGTGTCAGGTTACTGAGTCTTGATGGCTGCTTTTTGCAAACTGGAAAATTGATGGCATGTTAAAAGTCATTAGCAAGGATGTTAAGAAGCTGTCATGTCAGAGTGGTAGTAACACTAAAATTATGACAGCATATTAACAAATGATGCCGGTGCATTTGGTATGTGAGGCTCCATGAGCAACTCTTATATGAAAAACAAATTATTTATTGATAGTTATACAATTATGGAACCACATATTTTCAACCTAGAAAATATGTTTTGTATCTTTTGTTTCATATTTTTCTTTTTTTGGAAATAATATTTCTATTCCTTCCTTCAACCCCCACTCCAATCTCCCCACCAACTTACTCCTTCCAACCCAGAACCTCCCATCCATCTATAATGACCTTTCTATTTCCCTTTCCTAATAAGATTTTTATATTCTAGGACAATGATACTCAACCTTTCTAATGTTGTGAAACTTTAATACAGTTCTTTATGTTGTGATAACACCCAACCATAGCATTTTTATCATTGCTACTTCATAACTGTAATTTTGCTACCTTTATGAATTTTAATGTACATATGGTCTTAAGTGACCCCTGTGAAAGGTCCATGACTCACAGATTTAGAATACTATTAATCCGTTATTCTATACATAACCTCCACGTTTCTCTGGATGTAGATTGGTTTAAGGGGTGGTATAGAAGCCTAAAAATTAGACTTCCTAAAATATATGCATATATGAAGATGATCTAAATGAAATCACCAAATAATGGGGGAGACAGAATCCCAGTTGGTCATCTCTTGTTACCAAACAAAGCTACCAATATTGGGATTGGGTTAAGTCTAATTGAATTATTGGCCCAAGGTGTCCCATAGGAAGCCCCAAACAACCAAGGTTGTTTCCATGACAAGAAGTGCCTTTCCACAAACTGACAGCAAGGCCCTAATTCAGGAGGTAATGCCTATGCAACTCATTGGACGTGAAGAACTCAAACTGGTGCCTACATAGAGCCTTCACCCCTACATTACAGCATCATTGGTACAAGAAGGTACTCCACATCCTATCAAAGGAGAAATATAAACAACAAGCCAACCACAAACCATTTGATCTACAATGATGTTCTGCTGCAAGACACACGTGTATAATAATAGGACAAAACTATTGGGCCCTACTTGGCCTTTGTTTGGGCCTTGAAGCCTTGCTTGATTCTTGAGGACAATCATTCACCTCCACTTGAGAATGACTCAACACAGCCCAGATGAAATTGCCTCTGATTAGCTACTGCTGATGTCAAAATTTTTCATAGGCCCTCTAAAGTCACCCCAATCCCTCGTCATCTTATACCACCTCATATATCATCTCACTCCAAGCTCTTATCCCCAACTCTTTGCCCTGTCTAAATAAGCAAATTGCTGCCTCATTAAAGCTAGTTCCTGCTTCCACAAGACTCCCAGACTGGTATGGTTCTTTTTGAGTCACAAACACTTACTATGCTACTCAGCCTGGGAGAGACCTGGCGGTCTGAGCTTTTCCCCTTGAAGCTCTCTGACTGCAGATAGCTGACACAAAGCTTGTAGGAGTAATGAGCCAATAACTGATTTCCATTAAGGACCACCACATGAAATGGTGCTAAAACTCATTGCTGCTTCAGTGACTAAGAACAAGAAACTAGATAGCCCAGGGATCTAGGATAAAACCAAATGCTACTAAGGTCAAAAACCAAAACAAACCAACAAAAACCATAGTGATAAAATGACTCATAATGAGATACTCTGCTGCATTCATAGATTAGTGTCTTGTTCAGTCATCAGATAAACTTCCTCCTGCAGCAGAAGGGAATACATGAGAGCCCAGGGAACTCCACAGAAGAGAAGGCATAAGCGTGTAAGAGCTTTAGGGTATGGGGAACTCCAAGAAAAGAAAGCACTCTAAATCAACTTGATAACGCTCATATGAAATCACAAAGACTAATGCAGCATGCTACAGGCCTGTGCATGTCTGCACTAGGTCAGTTGTGCATGTATTATGGCTTCCAGTTTAGTGTTTTTTTATGGGATTCCTGAGTTTTTGAAGGAATGAGTGGGTCTTTCTGATTCTTATGCCTTCTCTTGGATTGTTTTCTTTCTGTTGGTTGTTTTGTCGGACTTCAATGTAATAGTTTTTGTTTTCATCTTATCCTATTATATCATATTATATTTCATTATGGTCCCTTAGAAGCCTGTTCTTTTCTAATGAGAATCAGAAAGGGTGTGGGTCAGATGGAAGGGGGATGTAGGGAAGGTATGGGAGAAATAGAGGGAAGAGAAAAATGTAATCAGGTTATATTATGTGAGGTAATATTATATATTATATTATACAAAGTCTGCTTTTAATAAAATGAAAAATAAAAATAGATTTTTCATACAATATATTCTGAATGCAGTTTTCCTTTCTCCTGTAACACCAGTTTCTCCACAGGTCCCTGCTATCCATATCCACACCATTTCTTTCTCTTAGTAGGAAACAAACAGGAATCTAAGGAAAGATAATACAAAAATGTTGTATTCCATAGCTGCCTGCAGCTATTACAAACTGTGTTGCTGGAACAGAAGCTGAGGGATAGATGTGGAAGGGGTGAAAAGAAAGAAGGGCCAGGACAATGTTTCACTGATCGAGGCCAAAACTTTAATGTCGGTCAGACCTTTCAACAGTTTGGGCAAGCCCTTCCCCCCAGACTCCAGGTTGAGTTCCAGTGGAAGTTGTCTAGCTTCTCCTGGAGGTTCTTGTCTCGACTGCTCTGGCAGCTGGGTGGGTCACCTGCTTAATTCAGGAATTCCTAGACCTGGAGGAACTCTGAGCTTAACCTTCACTGAGCTTCTCCATTCTAGGATAAAATTTCCTGCCTCAACCTACTTCCCCATTATGTCCTAAGGGCAGATTCCTGCCTGAAGCCAGGAAATGTCCTTGGCCAATGTCAAGTTCCTACCATGGTATGACTCCCCAATATGGCTCTGTACACAAAAAGATAATATAAATTAAAACAACCAAATCAGAGTCATTCTACATAAACAGAGAACTTTGTGCTCAATATCACAAAGCCAAATCATCAGAATTCCCCACTAATAATCATAGTTTCCTTATCATAGTTTAGTAATTATTCTATTATCAACCACGTATAATAATCTAAAGGCAAGGAGAGGATATGAATTATACATTTGTTTTCTAAAAGAAGTTTGTGTGTGTGTGTATGTGTGTTGGTCAAATTTATTTCCATTTACCTATTTATAAGTAAGTGAAAGAATAATTCACTGATAATTCATCTCCATCACTGATGTTTATATACAAGGAACATTGTAAAATTTTAAGCATATGTCGCTATTTCATCATTGAAGGATATTTTTTGTTGTTGTTTTTAAATTTAGGTTCTATGATCATTTGTGTCTACTTCTTACTTGTACTTTTTTAATTTTCACTTTTCTTTTGTAAATTATACTTCTTTTTCACCTTTAAAAATTATTTCATTTAAGTTAATTTTAAAAAGTTTTGTACGTGAGTAAGTTGCTATGGTATATAGAGAGGGGTCTGAGGACAGCTTTCAGGAATTATTCTTCCCACCATGGTTCCAAGGTTAAATTCAGATTACCAGGATCCTTTGACAAGTGCTCTATGTTGTTGAGGTAACCTTTCTAATATCGCCCTTGCTGGCCTTGAACTTTGTATGCAGCTGTGAATGCCCATCAACTCTTTACCTTCCTGCATCTATACTCTGAGATTGTACCGAGATTATGTCTCTTCATTATCCAGCTTCTTCCTGTCTCTTTAAGCAGCATCCCTGGGCATTGTCTTAGAATCTGTACTTCCTAATGACTCACAAGTTTACATCACAAGCCAATACACTTCCCTGGTGGATTGTTTCAATGTACTGATTTACACATTTCAAAGCAAATATAGAAGGATGACATCAAACTCATCCTTAAACTTGATGAGCAATTAGCTCATTCTCAATGAACTCAGATGACATCATCTCAAGTTTCTTTCAAATAAACATCAAATTTTCCATTTCTTCAGGATTTTTCATTTAATCTAATAGTCATTGTCATCTGTCATCATCTCGCACATTGTCTATGTAAATGACCTCTGCAGTACCCTTCCAACTGATGCTACAGATTTACAAGTGGTGTTTCTCCTGGGCAAGGCCAGTAACTTTTATGACTAAAATGTATGGATGCTTTTATATTTCTATATTTTACATTATTTCTTTTTTGTATATGAATATATATTTAATTTCATTTTATGTATATGAATATACTGTAGCTGTCTTCAGACACATCAGATCAGAAGAGGGCATCAGATCCCATTGTAGAAGGTTGTGAGCCACCATGTGGTTTCTGGAAATTAAACTCAGGACCTCTGGAGGAGCAGTCAGTGCTCTTAAATTCTGAGCCATCTCTCAGGCCCCTTATATATACTTTTTAACACAAATCAGGGAGCATTTAATTTTTCATCTTTCCTTTCACACACACACACACACACACACACACACACACACACACACACACATATAAAATCATGCTGGAAAGTGAAAAACCCTAGACATAATGCTTGTGTCTTAGTTTCTTTTCCTTCTTCTTTGAAAACACACTGAAACACTGACTGAAGTATCTCAGAGAAAAGACATTCATTTAGCATATAACACCTTGTTATATTCCATTGTAACAGAAAATCTCGGTGGCAAAGCTTGAGGGAGGTTTTTGTCACACTGCATCTGTATTCAATGAGGAGAGAACATTTAATAAGTGCATAGCCGTTCATGCTCAGTTCAGTTCATTGTTTCCTCTCTTATGTAGGTCAGTGAATGTAATCAGGGTAATCACCACAGACAATCTCAGATGCCCAATTCACAGGTGATAACAAATACTGTCAAATCGATAGTTCACACAATCATCAGCCCATGAATAATTTCACTCCCATTGTGTACAAGTCCACACCAACAAGGAGATCAGATCCCTCTGCAATGTACCCTAGGATCTTTAGCCTACTAGAATTTACTCAGACATCTCCTTTGACTTAAATAATTTTAAATTAGTTTTTTGGTGTTCTTAAAGAGAATTCTATAAAATGCCTTCTATCTTCTCTTGTTATATACAACAGTTGTGACATTTAGTGACTATGTATATAGGAACACATAACATTTGACTATTGAGGCAAGTTTATCTTTTAGATATATTCATATAGACAAAAGTACAATGTTTGCTAGTTTCTTTTATATGTTTTCATTCTTAAGACCACAATTTAATGCCAGTGACATGTTTCTTCATTAATAATGAGTTCTAGTCAGAGCTATATTTATCTTAACTTAGAGGAGATATAGCTTAACATTTCTACTTGTGGAAACTGTACCCAGTTTCAGTTCTTTTCTTATTCTCAGAATATTTTCTTATATGGAAAAGAGATACATGTGGTCTTTGACCTAGTAGGTGAATGAAACTCTTTAAGGGATCAAAGAGTTAAAAAAACCAGAAGACTGAGTAGCAGATAAAATATAATACTCAAAGGAAATCTAAATTGCTTTATCCAAAATGCACAGTCCAAATAACTTATATGAGGGCTTCTTAGTAGATGAAAATAATGCTTGACAATTGAGTGAATCTTTATTCTTTCCAAATTATTAATTAAAAATTTCAAGGCGTACATGGCTTAAGTCACAGAGCCCTGACTAGGTTCATTGAGGGAATAAAAGGACAGATAAATATACAGAAAGTCTAGGGTCTGATGGGCTGTGCTCACTCTGACGATGTAGTATTTTCTGTGCAACAGCTTACAACCCTAGAACAGTGTGCTTATTGTCTACCGAACAGGGTAGACGAGTTAGTCATTCTCAGCAGTCTCAGGCTCTACACATCTGGGAGGAGGAAATTGCACTTGCAAGCTTTTGTCCTCACTGCCAGCATTGCACTGGGAAAGGGGAAGCCTGTACCATTCCTACAATCCTGCCCAGGTGGAAGGCTGTCCGCATTTGCCTTTGACATAGCTGTGTCCATATCAAGGAACATGCACTCACTATTTCAGGAGTTCATCCAGTCTTCACACATCCACTCAGGGTTTTCTCAGCCCCCACAGAAGGCAGTGTATGTTCAAGTATATTTTAGAATATAAGTATGTAGAAATGATAATAGATCGATATAGAAAGTAGCCAGAAATTGAAATTAGCCTCTGTGGTTGTTTCCAAGAGTGGGGCCTCAGTACATGCTTGTGGAAGGTATGAGAAGAAAATAATTGAGCATGAAAACAGTTTGCCATTCTGGAATTGCAGCTGACTTGGTATTTGATCTTAAGAACTGAGCAATTCATATACCTTCTTAGTTTGTTCCAAATGTCAAATAAACTTTTTAATACTATACAGTGAACTGATTTTTCCTGAGGTTTAAGTTCCTCTAAAACTTGTAGGTTCTATTTTACACTGCTACTGTGTAATGAAATAATAGCATTCTAGCAAAGGTTTAGGGGGTTAAAAAACTGTATTTGATTTTTTATAATATCAAATTGAAAGGTCATGATACTATTGTGGCAGGAACATAATAGAACAAACATGTTAATAATGTAATCTGAATTGTAAATATTTTAGATGTTTTGAGAACAAGTATTTTACTGTGCATTTAAAATCATGATGATCATAATTCTGACAATGTATTCGCACTGAGCAATATCATAAAAAATAGCATTAATATTTGTATTGCTAAACAAATTAACTTGGTAAAAATTGGGAATATTTTCTTATTTTAATTTTGTTTGTTTATTTTTATCATTATTTTACTTAAGAAATAGCAGCGTAATTATAGCAGGAAGTGATGGATAATTAGGAAGCTTATTTTTAGGATGGTGGGAGTACTGAGTGTTCTGAGGAAACTGTTCTTTCATCATCAAGTGGTAAAATGAGGAAGAATTGGTAACCAATTCTTTTTTTATATTCAAAATATTTTTTATTTACATTTCAAATGATTTCCCCTTTTCTAGCCCCCCCACCCCCCAAAAGTCCCGTAAGCCCCCTTCTCTCCCCCTGTCCTCCCACCTACCGCTTCCCACTTCCCCGTTCTGGTTTTGCCTAATACTGCTTCACTGAGTCTTTCCAGAACAAGGGGCCACTCCTCCTTTCTTCTTGTACCTCATTTGATGTGTGGATTATGTTTTGGATATTCCAGTTTTCTAGGTTAATATCCACTTATTAGTGAGTGCATACCATGATTCACCTTTTGAGTCTGGGTTACCTCACTTAGTATGATGTTCTCTAGCTCCATCCATTTGCCTAAGAATTTCATGAACTCATTGTTTCTAATGGCTGAATAGTACTCCATTGTGTAGATATACCACATTTTTTGCATCCACTCTTCAGTTGAGGGATACCTGGGTTCTTTCCAGCATCTGGCAATTATAAATAGGGCTGCTATGAACATAGTAGAGCATGTATCCTTATTACATGGTGGGGAATCCTCTGGGTATATGCCCAGGAGTGGTATAGCAGGATCTTCTGGAAGTGAGGTGCCCAGTTTTCTGAGGAACTGCCAGACTGATTTCCAGAGTGGTTGTAACAATTTGCAACCCCACCAGCAGTGGAGGAATGTTCCTCTTTCTCGACACCCTCTGCAATACCTGCTGTCTCCTGAATTTTTAAACTTAGCCATTCTGACTGGTGTAAGGTGAAATCTCAGGGTTGTTTTGATTTGCATTTCCCTAATGACTAATGAAGTTGAGCATTTTTTAAGATGCTTCTCCGCCATCCGAAGTTCTTCAGGTGAGAATTCTTTGTTTAACTCTGTACTCCAATTTTTAATAGGGTTGTTTGGTTTTCTGGAGTCTAACTTCTTGAGTTCTTTATATATATTGGATATTAGCCCTCTATCTGATGTAGGATTGGTGAAGATCTTTTCCCAATTTGTTGGTTGCCGATTTGTCCTCTTGATGGTGTCCTTTGCCTTACAGAAACTTTGTAATTTTATGAGGTCCCATTTGAGAATTCTTGATCTTAGAGCATATGCTATTAGTGTTCTGTTCAGAAACTTTCTCCCTGTACCAATGTCCTCAAGGGTCTTCCCCAGTTTCTTTTCTGTTAGCTTCAGAGTGTCTGGCTTTATGTGGAGGTCCTTGATCCATTTGGATTTGAGCTTAGTACAAGGAGACAAGGACGGATCAATTCACATTCTTCTGTCTGCTGACCTCCAGTTGAACCAGCACCATTTGTTGAAAAGGCTATCTTTTTTCCATTGGATGTGTTCAGCCTCTTTGTTGAGGATCAAGTGGCCATAGGTGTGTGGGTTCCTTTCTGGATCTTCAATCCTGTTCCATTGATCCTCCTGCCTGTCACTGTACCAATACCATGCAGTTTTTAACACTATTGCTCTGTAGTATTGCTTGAGGTCAAGGGATACTGATTCCCCAAGACTTTCTTTTGTTGCTGAGAATAGTTTTAGCTATCCTGGGTTTTTTGTTATTCCAGATGAATTTGATAATTGCTCTTTCTAACTCTGTGAAGAATTGAATTGGGATTTTGATGGGTATTGCATTGAATCTGTATATTGCTTTTGGCAAAATGGCCATATTAACTATATTGATTCTACCGATCCATGAGCATGGGACGTTTTCCCATTTTTTCTGGTCTTCTTCCATTTCCTTCTTCAGAGTCTTGAAGTTCTTGTCATACAGATCTTTCACATGTTTGGTAAGAGTCACCCCAAGATACTTTATACTGTTTGTGGCTATTGTGAAGGGGGTCATTTCCCTAATTTCTTTCTCAGCCTGCTTATCTTTTGAATATAGGAAGGTCACTGATTTGCTTGAGTTGATTTTATAACCTGCCACTTTGCTGAAGTTGTTTATCAGCTGTAGGAGTTCTCTAGTGGAGTTTTTTTTGGGTCACTTAGGTAGACTATCATGTCGTCTGCAAATAATGATAGTTTGACTTCTTCCTTTCCAATTTGTGTCCCTTTGACCTCCTTATGTTCTCGAATTGCCCAAGCTAGTACCTCAAGTACAATATTGAAAAGATAAGGAGAAAGGGGGCAGCACTCTCTAGTCCCTGATTTTAGTGGGATTGCTTCAAGTTTCTCTCCATGTAGTTTGATGCTGACTACCGGTTTGCTGTATATTGCTTTTACTATGTTTAGGTACTGGCCTTGAATTCCTGTTCTTCACAAGACTTTGAACATGAAAGGATGCTGAATTTTGTCAAATGCTTTTTCAGCATCCAATGAAATGACCATGTGGTTTTTATCTTTGAGTTTGTTTATGTAGTGGATTGCATTGATGGATTTCCATATATTGAACCAACCCTGCATTCCCGGGATAAAGCCTACTTGATCATGGTGGATGATCGTTTTGATGTGTTCTTGGATTCGGTTGGCAAGAATTTTATTGAGTATTTTTGCATCGATGTTCATAAGGGAAATTGGTCTGAAGTTCTCTTTCTTTGTTGGATCTTTGTGTGGTTTTAGTATCAGCGTAATTGTTGCTTCATAGAAGGTATTGGGTAGTGTTCCTTCTGTTTCTATTTTGTGGAATAGTTTGAAGAGTATTGGTGTTAACTCTTCTTTGAAGGTCTGATAGAATTCTGCACTGAAACCATCTGGTCCTGTGCTTTTTTTGGTTGGAAGACTTTCTATGACTCCTTCTGTTTCTTTAGGTGTTATGGGACTGTTTAGATGATCTATTTGGTCTTGATTTAATTTTGGTATTTGGTATCTGTCAAGGAAATTGTCCATTTCCTCCAGATTCTCCAGTTGTGTTGAGTACAGGATCTTGTAGTAGGATCTGATGATTTTTAGGATTTCCTCAGTTTCCGTTCTTATATCTCCCTTTTCATTTTTAAGTTTGTTAATTTGGATACTTTCTCTGCGCCCTTTGGTCAGTCTGGCTAAGGGTTTATCTATCTTGTTGATTTTCTCAAAGAACCAGCTCCTGGTTTTGTTGATTCTTTGTATGGTTCTCTTTGTTTCTACTTGATTGATTTCGGCCCTGAGTTTGATGATTTCCTGCCTTTTACTCCTCCTGGGTGAAATGGCTTATTTTTGTTCCAGGGCTTTCAGGTGTGTCATTAAGCTGGTAATGTATGCTCTCTCCATTTTCTTTTTGGAGGCCCTCAGGGCTATGAGTTTTCCTTTTAGCACTGCTTTCATTGTGTCCCATAGATTTGGGTATGTTGTGTCTTCATTTTCATTGTGTTCTAAAAAGTCTTTAATTTCTTTCTTTATTTCTTCCTTGACCAAGGTATCATTGAGTAGAGTATTGTTCAGTTTCCACATGTATGTGGGTTTTCTGTTGTTTTTGTTGCTATTGAAAACCACTTTTACTCCATAGTGATCTGATAGGAGGCATGGGATTAGTTTGATCTTATATTTGTTAAGGTCTGTCTTGTGACCAATTATATGGTCGATTTTGGAGAAGGTACCATGAGGTGCTGAGAAAAAGGTATATTCTTTTGCTTTAGGATAGAATGTTCTATATTTATCTGTTAAATCTAATTGGTCCAAAGCTTCAATTAGTTTCATTGTGTCCCATTGTTTTCCTGATCGGTCCATTGAGGAAAGTGCAGTGTTGAAGTCACCCACAATTATTGTGTTAGGTGCAATGTGTGCTTTTAGCTTTAATAAAGTTTCTTTTAATAAAGAGGGTGCCCTTGCATTTGGAGCATAGATGTTCAGGATTGAGAGTTCTTCTTGTTGTATTTTTCCTTTGACCAGCAAGAAGTATCCCTCAGAGTCTCTTTTGATGAGTTTGGGTTGAAAGTCAATTTTATCTGATATTAAAATGGCTACTCCAGCTTGTTTCCTGAGACCATTTGCTTGTAAAATTGTCTTCCAGACTATTACTCTAAGGTAGTGTTTGTCTTTGACCCTGAGGTGTGTTTCCTGTAAGCAGCAAAATTTAGGGTCCTGTTTACGTATCCAGTCAGTTAGTCTATGCCTTTTTACTGGGCCATTGAGTCCATTGATGTTAAGAGATATTAAGGAATAGTGATTGTTATTTCCTGTCATTTTTGACGTTATTTTTTAAATTTGATTGGTTAACTTCTTTTGGGTTTGATGAAAGGTTACTATCTTGCTTTTTGCAGGGTGAAGTTTCCCTCCTTGTATTGGTTTTTTTCCTCCTATTTCCCTCCTTTGTAGGGCTGGGTTTGTGGATAGATATTGGGTAAACTTGGTTTTGTCATGGAATATCTTAGTTTCTCCATCTACGGTGATTGAGAGTTTTGCTGAATATAGTAGTTTTGGCTGGCATTTGTGTTCTCTTAGAGTCTGCATGAGATCTGCCCAGGATCTTCTAGCCTTCATAGTCTCAGGTGAAAAGTCTGCTGTGATTCTGATAGGTCTTCCTTTATATGTTACTTGGCCTTTTTCTCTTACTGCCTTTAATATTCTTTCTTTGTTTAGAACATTTGGTGTTTTGATTATTATGTGACGGGAAGTATTTCTGTTCTGGTCTAGTCTGTTTGGAGTTCTGTAGGCTTCTTGTATATTCATGGGCATCTCTCTCTTTAGGTTAGGGAAGTTTTCTTCCATAATTTTATTGAAGATATTTGCTGGCCCTTTAAGTTGTAAATCTTCACTCTCATCTATGCCTTTAATCCTTAGGTTTGGTCTTCTCATTGTGTCCTGGATTTCCTGGATATTTTGGGTTACAAGCTTTTTGCATTTTGCATTTTCGTTAACTGTTGAGTCCATGGTTTCTATGGAATCTTCAGCATCTGACATTCTTTCTTCTATTTCTTGTATTCTGTTGTTGATATTTGCATCTCTGTCCCCTGATTTCTTCCCAAGGCTTTCTATCTCCAAAGTTGTCTCCCTTTGAGTTTTCTTAGTTGTTTCTACTTCTGATTTTAGATCCTGGATGGTTTTGCTAAGCTCCTTCACTTGCTTGTTTTTGCTTTCCTGTAATTCTTTAAGAGATTTTTGTGTTTCCTCTTTCATGACCTTAGCCTGTTGACCAATGTTCTCCTGTATTTCTTTAAGTGATTTTTGCGTTTCTTCATTATTGGCTTTTGTATTCTCCTGGATTTCTTTCAATGATTTTTGTGTTTCCCTTGCAAGGGCTTCTAACTTTTGATCCATTTTCTCCTGAATTTCTTTAAGTATGTCCTTCATGTGTTCCTGTACCAACATCATGACCAGTGATTTTAAATCCAAATCTTTTTTTACTGGTGTGATGGGGTATCCAGGACATGCTGGTAAAGGAGAATTGGGTTCAGATGTTGCCATACTGCCTTGATTTCTGTTAGTGATGTTCCTGTGTTTGCCTTTTGCCATCTAGTTGTCACTGGTGTTAGTTGGTCTTGTCAATGCTGGACTCACCAGTGCAAGCTGCCCCTTCCCAGGTGGCCTCTGGTGCACAGCTTAACTCCTGCACTGCCTGGAGTCAGGGTGATGTTGCCCAGGCTGTTCAGATCCTGAAGCAGACACCTGAAGGCTTCCACTGGGGCCCGCTGGATTCACCTGGAGCACACCGACTTCTCCCAGCTGGCCGCCCGGAAGCCCCTCTTGCCTCTTGCAGGACCTGGAGATGTGGTGTTGTCGCCCAGGCTGATCTGGATCCGGAAGCGGAGAGATCTGAGTGCTCCCACCAGAGGCCTCAGGAATGGAACCTAAGCTCCGTGCCACAGGAGAGAGCTGTGCTGTGAGCTCCCAGACTGCCTCTGGTAACCAATTCTTAAATGTCAATTTTGTGTTTAGGTCAGGAGACCCAATTGCTGATTTTTAGTTACAGAACTTCCTCAGTACCTTAGCATTTCTTTTTTTCCAATTTCAATCAATAGGATAGCAGAAAATCAGGGAGCCCTGCTGTCTGTTTAAGATAGCTGATTTCAGCAGAATCTGTAGTCTCCAGTTCAGAGAAAAACTGAGCTAAAAGGAAAAACCATATCCCTTTATGACCTTTTTAATTTTTGTGTGCCTGCAGCTAGGGAGTTCCTGTCAGTGTGTCCACCATAAGTATCCAACTGAGTTTTAAATAACTCATGTGTTTGGCCTTTTACTTTTGCTCTTGGGAACTGGTTCTGTCATGTACTAGAACTGAGTTTTAAGCAAGTCTTCTTGATACATTCTCCCTAGATTCCATTCATAGAAAACTTTGTCTCTGAAATGTGTCAATAAAGAAACCATTTAGGACCAGGGAGATTATTGTGGAATAGAAAAGAAAACACTTGAAGTTAGGCAAGGTAAGGCAGGTGGATTCAACAGTGTGTAGGAGTTGGTGCTACCACAGCAACTGTCATGAGAAAATGTAGTGTGCAAACAAAGTGGGTCAAAGAAACAAAAGCAGCAACAACAACAATGACGACAACAACAACAACAAGTCCCTTAAGAACACGGGTGCTGAAAGAAGGTCTAAACAAAAGTTGACATCCAAAAATAGCTAGGGAATATCTCAAGGAGTTTCAGCCTTAAATAAATTAATAAAGGTGAGAAAGGTAGGCTTCAGCTTTCCCAGAGATGGTCCACTTAATTGGTTATCCAATCCCAAGTAGCCCTAGACACATACATGAGGCTCTGCAGGTTTGATGGACTCTGCAGGCTGTGTTTATGTACTGATCTAACTTGTGTCTATAAATATCTGCAATGGCAAAAGAAGAAGAATGGATTTTTGGATTTGGAAATGATCAGTGATCATAGGGAAAAGAAGTCAATCATGTAATTACATTTTAATCATTCTTACAAAGAAAAAGAATACTAGGTAGAAAGTAACAGGACTCTGCTGGTAAATTTTCTGAATCGTTACTCTATGGACCCAGCAGGAAAATTTTTGGCCAATCCTCAGACACCATGAGCAGAAATGAACTTTATGGTGAAAATTTCTGCAACATCTGAGGCTTTGTTTAAATCTAAGATTGTTTGCCTTGAGTCAGGTAAAAAAAAAAAAATCTATCTCTATCTGGATTAAAGGGAATAATGTGTTTAACTTAATGTTGGCTAGAATGTCATTTGGACATGGATAAGCAATTCTCTTTCCTAACAGAATGAAAGTATTTCTCTTCCACAGTTAATCACTTGTTCTGACATCATTTCTTCCCATAGACTTTAGTCTCTAGTGCTGGTTATTTAAAGTTGTGGATCCTGTGATATAACAGCAAAAAAGGCCCTAGCAGAAATGCAGGATAGACCAGTAAGCCCAAGGTTTCTTCCACTAAGGCTGTTCCCATAGTCCCAGCCAGAATTTACTGGTTTTGACATTGTAAAGGAAATGTGTCAGAATAGTTTATAGTATGCTCCTAGGAAAGCTATTTATAAAAGAGATATGGTAACAACTTATCTATGCAAACCAAAATCACCATGTTGAAATTAAAACTCAATTTTTCCTATACTTATGTATATATGTGTGTATTTATATTCCCAAGGGCTACAGAAAAACTGTTGCTGCTATTAATGCATAAGATACTATTATTGTTATCTTTATATAAAGATTGTAATTGCAATATATTACAATATTACATTAATTTATATATATATATATATATATATATATATATATATATTTTAAATAAGCTGCATTGTCAACTTTGGAAAGATATCCCAGGTTACTGTATTGAGTTGTCATTGTACAGAAATTAATAGACTCATTGTTCTAGAAATTTTTAACATAATTTTATTTCCATTTGTACAGAGGTAATCCACTGCATTAAATATGTAGAGTCCTATCTACATGGGTTTGATTACAGAAACTAGCAAAATATTCTCTAAATTAAATAAGTAGACACATCACATCAATGACATATAGATGACTCAGATGTATGGATAGATTATGGAAACATAATTGATGATAAACAGAAGATCAATAGATGATAAATATGTGGAGGTATAGATTGTATGAGGTGAGTAATGGGAATAACTCACATTAATGACATACATGGCCAAACACACCTGGGACTTAGACACATGGGAATTACAAGGCTTTTTCTGGGTTAGTATCAGGAGAAGGACAGGACCTTCCCCTAGTCCAAGTATGGATGTTAACTGTGTGTAGAACATATAAATCTGTATGTCATCCTCCCTTTCAATGACAGAAGCCTGAAAATGGCCCCTCCACAAAGAACTGTCACCAAGATTAGCTAAAACATCTTTAAAATAATGATGCCTCTATATTTGTCTATACACAAAGAATATGTTGAGTGCCCTGACTGCTGCTTCTTCTCCTTTAAAGTGCTAGGCTCACCCAACCCTACCTTTCCTGTCCTTCTGTCTCTCATTTCTTCTATCCCCATTACTCCAGTCAATCCAATCCAAAAGCTGTGCTGGTTAAGGCAGATGGATAGATAGATTAAATAGAGTAGAATACTGATGGATGATTCAGAGTGACACATTGTTTTTGAGGAATAAAACCCTTTTCAGTGTAATTTCTGGAAACTGCAACATCTCCTGTATACCTCTCTTGCATTACCACTTTTGACCTGCCCTTTTAATGTCCTAATACATTGGTCAGAATGAATTTCATGAACTATGTTGTGTGACCTCAGGACTCATGGACTTTGACATACAACTGTATGGTGGATGTGCTGAATTCCCCGCTGCCCTGCTTCCTATGCCCTCACTTGGGAAGCCTTACTCCATTGTCATGGCCCCCAGGAAACTGTTTTTTTGTTCTAACTGGGTCATGCAGTTTGTTAAGTTTGTATATAAACCTAGAATTTTCCCTATAAGACACACCTAATGCAACATATATAGATACTAGAAAAGCATCAAGAGAATAAATATGCCCCTCTCATTGAACTGAAAGCTCTGGGAGCACAGAAGCCCTGTCGTTTTTATTCATTATCTCCTTGTACCTTCACAGGGCTTTTTGCATTATGGATGCCTTGTATCCATGTACTAAATAAATCACTATGCTTTTTGCAGGTTACAATAAAAATAGCATTTATAAAATTGATATATCTTAGAAAAAGAAACAAACACTTTTTTCTACATGCAAACTCATCTTCTGTTCAGGTTATAAAAGCACTGCTTCATAGGATATGAACATGCCTCTTTCCTCATAGCCTTCTATAGAGATTTTTTCTCTTCTACATGCTTCAAAATTATTTCTCATCTCTCTCTACCTCTTATGATCTTTGAAGTTTCAACTGTAAATGTATTCAGAATGAACAAAGCTCTATATTTTTTAGCAGTCAGCGTAATATTAAATAATGATTACAGCATAAGAATAAGAACTTCAACATATGTCTTGGGTAATTTAAGAGGCTCTTAGAGTGCTTTTATCTTGGGTAGTGAGGAGAAAACTGATACTTAAATACAACTTGACAACAGCATTACAAGAAGGAAGAGAATCTGGGATATTTTGTAGAAATGAAAAAAAAGGAAGTGTGTTTCATTTAAATGCTATTTTGTTGAAATTTACAAGAAAAGAAAAATGGTAGCTAGAAATTCCAGTACTGCCTGTAAAAATAAACATGGATATAACCTTAAAAGCATTGCTTAGGTAAAAAAAGAATGTACTGGCTAGGAAACTGGGTATTGCATGAGAAATTTCCAAGCATAATACCAAAATGACTTAGAATTCACAAGGCATAAGCAAGAAGATAACACTGATCAAGCAAACACTGCTTTGAAAAATCACTTCCATAGTGTACATTTCGATACTCAGGATCTGAATTCTAGGAAAAGAGCCTGATCACAACCATTCTAGATACCTTAAATTGGAATTTTATAGTACATATGCCACAGGCAGAAATGCTCAGAACAAATGGACAAAGAAGAAAGAATTTCTAAACAGGGATCAAAGAAGCTGAAGTTTATCTGGCCCAAGAAGACTTCCTTGCTCTCCCCAACTGACAATAGTTTCCTTTCACCTGGATACATCCTGAATACATGGCATTCATATGTGTAATGGACAAACAATAACTACACAAAATACTACCCAACTTGATGTGATTAAAAATTAGCAAAGCCATTGTACCATCAACAGAATCAAGGTAGGAGGGATACCAACCCCATCGCTCAGATGCTTGTCACTGCTTGCTTTGATTTGTTTTATTTTGTTTGCTGTAGGAATGCTCAAACTGAGATGACTCCTTTGGATAAACAAAACAGATTAACATTACATACTGTGTGTCATAAGCACTGTGACCTTTTGATGTTTCAGATAATTATCTTGGAGTGTTGCCTCCTTAGTCTACTCATGATCTCAGAGATATGATTCCTCTATTTTCTTGGGAGACACAATCGTTCTTGTTGCTATAGAAAGTTTGTGTTCTCTACATTCTTCTTCCTGATAACAGTTATGGTAAGTTGATACTTATAATAGCAACTCTTGAGAGCTGGTGCTAGATATCGAATTTATTATAAATCTTATAGATAAAGTGATTGATGGTCATTCCTTTTGGGGGAATATTATGAAAAACATAATGTATTACTTTTGGAAATACGTTTCTGTTATGATTGCCAATTATTGTTCACTTTGATGAGTTATGTTTCATAAGCATGGTATTCATTTCTGATAACCATTCTAGCCATTTCTAGACTGTCTAGAATACATAAAGTAATATAAAACATGCATATTGACTGACTTTTGTAGTATGGGATATGTATTCTGTCTCAAGTCACAATGGATAACCTTTTGTTTAAACACATTGTGAATATTTTATTGCTTTGCTCAATGCAAGATATAGTTAAGTCTAGATTCACAATTAAAACATAATAAACAAGAGCTAGAAAAACCAAGAAATGCAAAGCTATTACTGTACCAATTTATCAAAGAATCTACTTGTAATTGCTGTGACTGTACATGATTTACCTAACAAAACATTTACAGTGCCTTTTCTTCAATTTGTTTACACAAAATAAAACTGTTAGATTAAATAGCATATGTTCTAATATCATTTCTCTCTTAAAATTATATATAATATGATTCAATGTGTTTAAATTCAGGAAAAGGACCATTGCCACTCTATAAATTTGTACAAAACAAATAAAGAGAAATACAAAGTGGAATGTTATTACGTAGTGTCCTTCACTTTACCTATAAATATTAAATTTCACCCAGGAAACATTCATGTCCAATAGTATTTTGTAACTGATGAGAAAAATAATATGGCTGTCACCATTTTAACAATTTTTTTTATTTGTAACTAGGTACTGTGCAAAATATTCCCATGGCATCTCTGTTTGGTCCTTATAATAATACAAAAATATGCTCTATTATCTTCACTTTTTCAGATATGGATTCAAGTCTAAGGGTGGAATTAAAAGCCTATTGAATTCTGTTCTTTGATTCAAACTCCTGTCATTTTGTTTGAAGTCATTGTTCCTCTACTATACCTGACATAAACGAAGAATTTGAATGCCTTGTAAACCTTAACTCACAATTGTAGAAATACTAGGAGGAATGGTTGGTAAATAAGTGGAATGAAGCAGTGAACAGGGAACAGTTTACCTGTGATACACGCATTTCATATTTTATTGCATTATAACTCAGAATCAGTATGCCATGGTCCTGGGCAAAGCTATCCATTTAATGGTCACTTGGGTCTAAGTATCAAACTTCCTACTTCTGCTACTGCAAAAGAGATTAGAACTGACTTTCTGTAATTTAGAAATAGAAGACAGAAATTTTTGTATATAGTGATGTTTAACTCACACTCATGGAAGGCATGTACTGAACTCTCTCCTGGAACTGTGTAAATAATAGTGAATGTATCCTTCCATACCTCGTAAACATGAAGTAGATCCCATTCTATGGAACAGGAAGTAGTGAATTGTCTTTACCTAGCACAGGTTCAGTGCTCTCATCAATAATCTTGAGGTCAGAATCTAGAACTGAACCCAGGAACAAAAGCACTCAGTAACCTCTTACCTAATTTTTCAAGTGCTATCTGTACATCATACTCCTGCAATATGAGATTGATTCTCCAGCAATAGAATTGATGTTCCATAATGAAGCTGTTTCCCATAAGTCTTCCTCATTTGGTATTTTGTAACGAACCTGGATTCCTCATTAAATGGAGTTGCTCAGAGGCTTCCTCCATGCATGCAGTTTTACAATCAAAGAAGCTGAGAGATATGGATTTTGAGGCCTGGTTTGTAGTGCTTTTCTGTATGAGGATGAAAATCAAGACTTGTCCATGGGTAAACAGCCTATTGTTCAACATCAGTGGCCACATCCAGTTCAAAGTTGTAATGGGTTATCTGAGTTACTTTAAAATTTTAAAGGTATGATCACTGAATAAACTTTTGTATGGACCACAAAAATCATCTGAGACATTGTATCTTGATTTGCTTTCTTTTAGAACTTTATTTCTGTACCATAAAAAAGGCAAGTTTTGTCTGGCTTCATCTTAAAGAACATGTTTTAATTGACCTAGGCCAGGTCAAAATGAGTATGACCTTTCAATCTTTTAGTGATTATTTTTACTTTCTGTAATAGGCTTACTTTCTGTATCCTTTTTAGGGCAACATGGTTATCAAAATATACATTTCCCTTTCCTACTGGAGTTCAGAACTTGCCACGTGACTGATTTTTCAGTGATGGAATACTGACAGTCATGACAAGAATAGAGAATTGATGTGGCTTTGTTGCTTGTTTTTATTTTAATGTGTGTGCTTTTCTTGTGTTCTCATGTTTTCATATGAGATTAATATACTCCAAATATTATGGTTTTAGGAGATGAGGAAACAAAATAACCATGGCGTAAATATGATAAAAAGAGGTTTTAAACTGATGTCATCAAACTGTAGTAAAGATAGAATGCATTGAGTAAACACACACACTCACATACATGCATGCATGCGAGTATACACACACATGCACACACACTTAAACTGATGTGAATTTGATTTTTGTTGTTGTTATGTAATATGTTGTCATAGTAATTGCTTCACAAAAAGTCAGTTCTAAAGGTACAGTGCTGCCAGGGCAAAATAAAATGTATGATCTAACATTGAGAACTAAAAGTCAAAGGTATATAAGCTGGTATCATATGGTTCACTAAAGTCAATACATATACAAAAATGAGAAAGAACAAAGTGTACATTTGTGAGTATAAGGACTTGTATATGCAAATTTCAAGAGAACATGTTGAAAGAAATATAGGGAACTTAAGACATAGAATATAATTTCCTATTTTCTTCATCTAACTACTTCGCCCAAAACACTGCAATAATATGAATGTTACATATGTAGACCTGAGGTTAAAGGCTTTCAGGTGCCTCAGCTTCCCTCACATAGCTTTATGTCATTCAATTGTTCTCTTCCTGATCCTTATTTATGAGAGTTTGCCATGTTACAATGTACTTTATCTAATCATTTTCTGCATCTCTGAAAAGATGATGATCTTGTGCTGAGTTTCCATTTGGCTGATGTTGATGAGACACACTTGTTGATGGTAAATCACTGTGGCATCTAGAGAAAAGTCCCATCAGGTCACTGTAAATGTTTCTTTTAAGGTGTTGGCTACTTTAAATGTTCCTCTTAAGGTGTTGGTTAATTTTGCTGTTCTGTGATTCAGTACTTCTTGTTTCTTTTGAGATATTATAAAGATATATCTTTTTGGTTACTGTGAAGCTTACATAGAATATCTTGTGCAAAGCATCATTTCACATAAGTAACAACGTGGCTTTGAAGGCAAGCAAGACTTTACTTTTATTCTTCCTGCATCACACATTTTGGATGACAAGTTACAAACTTTAATAGGTATATCCACTGTAAAATGATTTTAGACATAGTGTTATTACAAGTTTTGTATTTAAACTTTCATATTGGTAATAACATTTCCCAGTACTTCATCATGCCAGGACTAGAGTATTCTGAATGTGGTTATTAATTAGACTCTATTTGACTTTCTATATTTAATGTGTTTCATATTGCTAATTCATAGGTTTATATTGACTATCTTTAATGTGTTTTATATTGGTAATTCAGAGATTTTAAAACTTGAAAATAACCTTTCATACTGGTCAGTTTTTTCTCTATCAGCTCCTTCCTATTTCCCCTTTCATCCAAACCTGTGCATTCTTTCTTTCTCTCCTTGGAAAATAAAAAGGCAAACTAACAAGCAAAGCAGAATAAACAAAGATTTAAATAGCAAAAAGAAAAGGCTTTAGAACACATATACACAGAGACATACACAGACATATACACACAAACACACACAGAGAGATACACAACACATACATAGACAGACAGACAGGGAGGAGAACCCATAAAAGCATAATATGCAAACAACATGTATACATTAAATATAAGTACAGTAAAAAAAAAAAACAAAAATCCCCAGGCAAATCATTATAAGACTAAAAATGCTCCCAAATGCCCGCAAATAACATTGAGTTAATTTTGAGATGGGCATTCTGCTGGGCATGAGCATGCCCATAGGAGTAGTTTATATACAGAGTCAGACTTCATTGGAAAAAACTTATTTTCATTTGTAAACATTTGTCAGTTGGAGATAGCTTCTTGGTTCTGATAGGAGACCACATTGACTTCTATTTAGTGATGGGGCCCCATCTATCTTAGACATGTGTGGGCTCTGTGCATGCTAAAGCCATTTCTGTTAGTTGATTTGTATGTCAGCCTTATGGTTTCTGGCGGGAATTAGTTTGTTGGTGTTGTACACATTTATTGGCTCTCAGGGTCTTTCAACTGCTCTTCTACAGAACTACCTGAGACAGTATTGGAGGTATTTCATGGAGCCATTCCATTTAAGAAGTACTGTTTCAAGGTTTCTCATTCTCTGCACATTGTTCAGTTGTATGTCTGTATTTGTTCCCAGTTACTGCAGCTGGAAGCTTCTCTCGTGAGAGGTGCACAAGACACTGATCCATGGGTCTAAAAGAATGTCATTAGGAGTGATTATATTACAAACTACTTTAGCTGAACAATAGTATTTTCTTTCTTTATAGGTTCATAGTTTTTCTGATGCCAGATTCTTGGCCACTCAAATACTCTTATATATGAATTCCATTCCATGGCATAGACTTTAAACGCAACCCTACAAATGGTTGTTTAATCCCATAACTGTTGTGCCACTATTGTTCCAATGCATCATGTAGACAGGTCACCATTTTAGACAGAAGGCTTTATAGATGGATTGGTGTTTACTTTTCTTCTCTGGTATCATGCAAAGAATCTTACTACATAGTGCACAGTATTAAGTAGAAGTAAATACTCTGGGTAGACACCACCCTAATTTATCCATGTTTAGGTAGGTATTATCTTTAGCAATACATTTTATCATCAGTTTGTGGAGAGCAACCAATAACTTGTCAATAGCCCGGTTTCTTTTAAGGTTTCCATGGGAGTCCTTTGAGCCAACAACCCAATTATACTAAACTGGTTATAACCCATTCCTGGCTCTAGAGATTTCATTAAGTATCAAGAGACATCCAGTTGGTGCTCTGTGCCTGTGTTTTGGTTATTCCACTTAGCTTTTTGTACGAACTCCTAGATGGCCCTTACTTCTAGCCATTCTTCCTAGTATTTTTCCTTTCCCCTCTCTTCTTCCTCACTCTGTTTAATCTGACTATCCCAGTCCCCTTCCATCCCATTCCATCATAACTATATATTCTACTTGCACTTTATTGAGAAATATTTCCTTTCCCCTTGTCCCTTACTCTATAAGTACTCTTTTAAAAATATTTTTATTTTCTATATTCTTTGTTTACATTCCAAATGATTTCCCCTTTCCCGGATCCCCCCTCCCCATATGTCCCACAAACCTTCTCTTGAAATGTGGATTGTGACAAGTCTATTAAGGGCTTAAAAGCTGCTATCCACATGTAACTGAATAAATAAGGTATTTGTATTTTGAGGTCTCAGTTACCTCATTCAGGATAATTTTGGCTTCACTAATTCCATCCATTTGTCTGCAAATCTTATGATTCCATTTTTAACAAGAGTAATGTTCCATTGGGTAAATAGACCACAGTTTGATTATCCATTCATTTGTTGATAGAAACATCTAGGTTGTTTTCAAATTTTGGCTATTTTGAATACAGCATCAATGAATAAGAATCAGCAAATGTCCCTATAGTTCGTTATGGTGTTCTTTGTGTATATGCCTAAGATTTACATAGCTGGATCTTGAGGTAGATATATTTTCAGTTTCATAATGAGCCACCATACTGATTTGCATAGTGGCTATATGAGTTTATACTATCACAAACAATGGTGTTCACCTTACCTCACTTTTTCCTCAACATAAACTGTCATTTGTTTTATCAATAATTAATTTAAATGAATTGGTTGGCCATGATCCACAGGATCTTTTGTGTGTTTGTTTAAAGACTTCCTTTTAGATATTACTGTAAGATAACCTTAACTGTTATGTGCTCCTATAGCTTCATTGAGCACTCAGTAAAATTTTTGTCCCCATTTTGTCAAAACTCATCTAGATCAATTAACGCTTACTACTAGACACTTCTGAGAGTGTGGTCATTTGCTGGAGCATATTACACAAAATATATGTGCCACAAGTTTGAGGAAAATTAATCCACGCCCCCTTGCAGTGACTATCAGTTGCCATTACCTCCCTAGGAGGAGGAGACTTCATGTTCATCTTCATGGCCCCTTCTGTATGCTGGAGTTTTGTCTGGGTTGAGCTTGCCCAGATCTTGTGAATCCTGTGACAAACACTGTGAATTCCTATGTTTAAATGTCCTGTTCTGTTTGGGGAATACTGTGTCTTTGGAATCATTTATCATTTCTGGTGCTTAAAATATTTCAATGCCATCTTGCACAATGATCTCTGAGTCTTGGAAGGGGTATGTGTATGCGCGACATAGATGCCTTGTTTAAAGGTGAACAATCTTTACTATCCTAGTCTCCATATCCTGACTAGTTTCAGGGACTCTTATTTTTCATCTACTGAAAAAATGAATTTTCTCCAATGAAGTTTGAGAGATGTTACTAGTCTGCTGCTAGAATAATAGGTCATGCATGTTACCAGAAGAGAACTGTAGACATTAGTCTTGCCTAGCTGTAAACCTTGTGAGCTGCACTTAAGGTTTTCCTAAAAAAATATATCCACTGATTTAATAGTTGCATACATGTTATGGGAGTAACTATACTAATCTCTGATTACATTGAAGGCACTCTCCACAACATAGATCCCTATTTGGAAATTTATCAGTGGCAAGAACCTGTCGCTAGACAGATCATAGGCCCTAGAAAACAACATATTGCTATTACTCTGGTATAGGTGTATACTATTAATGCACTTTCTAATGGTATATTTTTGACATGTTCCTACCTTCTTCAATCATATTTTGTTTAGTTCTTCAAAATTGTTTGTGTGTGTGTGAGCCTTAATAAGCTTTATTTCTAAATATCAAGATTTTCAAATGATATGTGACCTTTTGAGTTTCTGGTTAAATATATTGGGGTGTGTGTGTGTGTGTGTGTGTGTGTGTGTCTGTGTGTCTATGTGTAATTTGAGACTTTTTCTAACTTTGTGCTATAGTTATACTTACAAGAATTTATTTGCTTTCTTATCTATAAAGGTTGATTGCTTTTATATTATTATATCTTTGTAAGGATACATTTATTTAGGCCCAATTCTCATGTTATATAAGGTTATTATTTAATCCCATTTTGTCTTCCTTTAATGCCTTTTACCTCTTCTGAAAATCTCAAAGGAGGATTTATCTCAGCAGGTATTTTTCCTAGTTAGTACTCACTATGTTCATCTTATGATTATTTTTCCTCCTATTCATCAAAAGTCAAGGTGAGACAAATACTTGCACTGTGTAATTTTTATGGAATTTTATAACATTTCTGAGGATGGTACAAATGGTTTCTACATGGCCTTTGTTGTATATGTCATATTCACAGTAGATTGTTCTATAATTCTACTGCCAACATATTTAGAGTAGTGCTCAAATTCAGACATGTAAAATTACACAGGATTCCATTTATTTGTTTATTTATTGATTTATTGATTGATTGATTATTAAAAATAGATTATTTTCTCATAGAATATATTTTGATTACATTTTCTCTTTCTTCCTTTACCCCAAGTTCCTTCTATCAACAGTTCCATTCTGAATCCATGACCTTTCTGTCTCTCATTAGAAAACAATAGAAAACAAATACTAAATGATAGTAACAAAACATAATAAACTATAATAAAATAAAATAATGAGAATATATGGAGGCTAGACAAGGTAATCCACCACAAAGAAAACTGTCCCAAGAGCAGGTACAAGAAAATTCCGAGATTCACTTTTTACTCAGTCAGGAATCTCACAAAAATACTTTGCTGAAGGCTATAATATATATGGCAAGGTCCTGGCACTGATCTGGTGTCAGCCTGTGCTTGCTTTCTCAGTCTTTGTGAGTTCACGTGAACTTTGCTCAGTTGATTTATATGGCCTTGCTCTCCTGGTGTCCTCCATTATGTCTGGCTCTTACATTCTTTCTGCCTCCTTTCATCAGGGTTCCCAGAGCTCTGAGGGAAGTGATTTGATAGAGAGATGGAATTTAGATCTACATATTCCAAAGACTCTCTCTCTCTCTCTCTCTCTCTCTCTCTCTCTCTCTCTCTCTCTCTCAACATAATATCTGACTATGGGTCTCTACATCTTTCTCCATTTTCTGCAACATGAAGCTTTTCTAATAACTGAACAAGGTGCTGATTTATGAGTATAGAAGAATATCCTTATGTGTTAATTTATTGATACTTTATTTCTTGGATCAGTAGTGTTTTCTTTAACTCTAGCTCTCTGGACTGTCTAGTTTCTGGTTCTTACTCACCAAACAGTGCAGGGCATGCATTCTGTCTTGTGGACTGTGCCTTAAGTCAAACCAGACATTACTGGCTACGTCTACAAGCTTGGTGCTACCTTTTATTTACCATGTCTTGCAGGTAAGAAAAATTGTAGGTCAAAGATTTTGTGGGTAGATTTGTGTTTATATTTTTCTGTTGGTAGTCTCCAGAGTACCTTTCTACACCAGAGACACTATAATATAGGGGAAAAGGCTCCATGCAAGAACGAACCCCAATCATTTCCATGGTCAATGAGTTGCAGGGTTACTCTCCTCTGCACCTGCCAACCCTTCCCACTGAGGTAATCCAAAATGAGATTGCTATTTATTTCCTTCTAGACTGTCACTACTGCTGTCTATTAAGTTTATATACTTTGATAATCAAGCTTTCACACTAGAGAAATCAATAGAATAATGAAATAGATATCATTTTGAGCTAAGATCCAGTATTTACTGAAGTCCTCAGTCCAACAGGCTTTAAAATATTGAATTTTAATAATAGTCACAAGATTTGTATTTTTTCAGTAACCATGGAGCAGATATACTCTTCTTTCATGCAAACATACATGTAAATAGAGTACTCATATACATAATTGAATAGATCTTTAAAAAGATGGTGTAGAGGAAGAGACAGCTCAGTGGTTAAGAATACTGTCTTCTCTACCAGAGGTCCTGAGTTTGATTCCCAGCAAGCACATAGTGTCTCATAACCATCTGTAATGGGATCTCATGCCCTTTTCTATAATGCAGGTATATATTTAGAGGGAGGATTTATATGGATAAAATAGAAACAAGTGAAATCTTAGAGTGTACCAGTTGTTATAATAGAAAATCTTAGGTTATACCATGTTTTATTCCATGATTAACATAGAGATCATGTCTTATTCACCATCTGCTGAGCTTTATTAGTTCCAATATCCATTTATTTTATTTGCAGTGAATAAAATTACCACCATTTCAACTCTGAGAAAAATTCTCTTTTTTAGTTTCAGAAGATAACATGCTGATCCTCCTTCCAATATCACATGCTAACATTTCCAACCCATGAAAAGTTGCAGTGAATTCTGCATCCAAAGTATGATGTCCGACACTATCCCAGCTTCTTTTCAACTATGCATTCTTTTTACTTTCCTTAGTTCTGTACTCCAATTTTATATTTCTGTCCACAAAGAACTTCATCAAATTATTAGACAAGGCATATAATGCTGTTGCCTTTAATAGCACAGGAAATTTCCTCCTATGACCACTCTCTACAAAAAAAAAAAAAAAACCTACTTCTAAAAAAAAGGATGGAAAGTAAAGTGTCAGTTGCAAAAGAAATAAAAGAATCATTCTTTCAAGTTTTGAGTTTTGTTTATCCAGAGGAGGGTGGATCAGAATTTGCTTGTGGAAGGTAAAGAATTACTCATGAGAGAATGTGGGGAATGGAGATCAAAGCTAAATGCTTAGAAGTGTGCCAAAGCCTGCAATAGTCATCAGACCCTAGTACTTTGCTAAAAGTTAAACCTTGGACATAGCAAATATTATTCAAATGAAGAAAATAATTTATCTCGTAAAAGGATTAAAAATATTTAAATTAAATAAGACAAACCTGAATGTTTGTATTATCAAATATATCTTTACCTTAGCTGCCACCAGTAACTCTATTTATAACCCTATATAAAACACAATTCATAATAAATAGTGGACACAGAGTCAAACTCAAGATCTAATTGTAGATCAGTTTTCTTTTTAAGCAAGGAGAAGAGATTCTCCAGATGCTGTGCTCTTTATGACAGGATGTGCTTATTAAGCATAGAAACAGAACCATCTGAAAATATTTCCTTGTGTTTTTGAAGATAAATCAATTACAAATGGATGTTCACTGCAGAACAGAATTTGCTCCTATCTGTAATAGAAATCCCAGACACACAATGGTATAAATTAACAACTTACTAGAAATCTAGTGTCTATGGACATTCTGTGCAACTACACAGAATTTTCGATGAAGAGACATCAGCCAGAGTTCCCTCCCATTGCTTTTCCACTTGTTACCAGCTTTCTTAATAAATAGTGTAGAATATATAGAAGGCTTTTGTTTGCTGCATTTCATGCTTATTTAGATAATCCATGAGAAAAGAAGTAGGATAGTGTTTCCATATCATCTTAATAATTCTACTCCTTTCAATCCAATAAAACTTTGTTGCTCATGAATTATCTTATTATCCCCTTTCACTGTTATATTAAAATTTTATGTAACTCTTGTAATGTTTAACTTTTTCAAAGATCTATTCTGTGACTTCTCAGCAAGATGATTCTTTTAACAGCAGCTATTACAAAATACTTGTGCATGTTAGATACTTCCAGGATATAAAGATGTAGAGTCAAACACAGTCTAGCATGTGTATTCATATATTCATACATATGTAAATATTCATAATTCTTTCTGTGTATCCAAATAGAATGCTGCAATACAGAGTCTGAATATGCATAAGATTGAAAACATAGCTTAAAAGAAAGTGTCATCATTAATCCTGCAAAACAACACTGATGCATTTAAATGTCTTATTCAAGGTAATATAAGTAATTAATACATAAACATATCTGAAGGCACCTTTCCTGACTTACTTTCTCTGATTTATTTTCTATAATTTGAATAATGATCATCAAAGTACTGAATATTGCATTGTAGAATAGAAATATTATAAAGTCAGCTCACAAATCCATAAGAGGTTAAAAATAAATAAAGATGACATATATCAATAAGTAGAATGGAATTTGTGCCGTTCCTGACCAAAATATTTTGAAAGTAGTATTTGCCTAATTAAAATGAATGCAGTGTCTTCTTTCATCCCAAACCATGAAGTTGAATGGCCTGCCCACCCTTTATGTTTTCATAACAAAGGCAAGACCACTGTTCGTAAATTTATGTAGTTTCAGAACATTTAGTGAAGCTATATTAACATAGGTGAAGGATATGGCATAATCACTTTTGGAACCCCTGCCCCCCTTAAGAATAGCGATGGGCAATATTTAAACTTGTTAACTGACTAATGTTTAAATAAGACAGATATAAATGATACAAAATAAACATAAGCAAAGAGAGTAGAAAAATAAAATAAAAAGAATTTAACATTTTATAATAGTATAGAAAACATAAAAAGTTGGAAATAGTGAGTTATAAAAAAATTGTGTATTACTGACCTGTAGTTTAAAAAAATAAAGAAATTAAGAAAAATTCTTTCAAGTATTTATAGTAAAATTTCTACTCAATAGTTGTATGATGGGTAATAGCAGTAAAATATTTATTAATACTATAATATTATAGTATAAAGACAATTCTTTGCTAGATTTAACATATATATTGATTGGTATATTGATTATATACCAATCCTGGTATTACAAATAATGTCAATATACAAATTGCATATTATTTTGGTACACAAAATATGAAGCAAAATGATAAATCTGTCATTACCTGCTGTTTCTACCAAGAACATAAAACAAAATTATACAATATAATTTCAAAACCGTTATATAATATAACAGCAAAACATAATGTTTTTGATATAATACTACCAAACAAAAGTATTGATAACCTTAAAATAACTGAAATCTGTAATTTTTTAAAAATGTCACTAGTAGTAGCATTTCAAAATATAGTTTCTAACAAATATAGAAGTATATGTACTATACTACTGAACTGAGGAGAACAGAATTTAATGACGATTATATATTCAGCTCTCATATGTAATTAGACTATATTCATGAACTTTTACAAATAATGGTAAAGGAGTAACTTCTCTTACAGTGTTATTTGGGGAACTAAAAACAGTTTTATTTAATGAAATCATACCATATAAACATTCAATTAAGATTTTATTGTTCCAAAACAAGAATAAATATAGATCATATAAAAATAACAAATTTAAGAGATATTCCATCCTATAGCAGAATGGTTAGGAACTGAACCACATAGGTCAAGTTATAATTTTTGAATTCCCAATTGATAATTGAGAAAATAGTCCAATATATAAGGAACAATAGATACCTTATTAGAAAATATGTCTAAAATCTAGCTAATAATTTACACATTAACACACACATACCCACTTACATTCACACACACACACACACACACACACACACACATAAACATGGAGACACCCACACAGACACATACTCACTTGCACTCACATACACACACATACAAACACTACACATGCACACACACACACACACACACACACACATACACACACATACTGGTTACACATATTCCTTTTTTAAGCACACTAAACCTTTAACTTATGCCTAAAATAGAATAAATATCTTCAATAAAATTATGGAAGAAAACTTTCCTAACCTAAAGAGAGAGATGCCCATGAATATACAAGAAGCCTACAGAACTCCAAACAGACTGGACCAGAACAGAAATACTTCCAGTCACATAATAATCAAAACACCAAATGTTCTAAACAAAGAAAGAATACTAAAGGCAGTAAGAGAAAAAGGCCAAGTAACATATAAAGGAAGACCTATCAGAATCACAGCAGACTTTTCACCTGAGACTATGAAGGCTAGAAGGTCCTGGGCAGATCTCATGCGGACTCTAAGAGAACACAAATGCCAACCAAAACTACTATATCCAGCAAAACTCTCAGTCACCATAGATGGAGAAACTAAGATATTTCATGACAAAACCAAGTTTACCCAATATCTATCCACAAACCCAGCCCTAAAAAGGATAATAGGAGGACAACACCAATACAAGGAGGGAAACTTCACCCTGGAAAAAGCAAGATAGTAACCTTTCATCAAACACAAAAGAAGTTAAGCATTCAAATTTAAAAAATAACGTCAAAAATGATAGGAAGTAACAATCACTATTCCTTAATATCTCTTAACATCAATGGACTTAATGCCCCAATAAAAAGACACAGACTAACTGAATGGATACGTAAACAGGACCCTACATTTTGCTGCTTACAGGAAACACACCTCAGGGTCAAAGACAAACACTACCTTAGAGTAAAAGGCTGGAAGACAATTTTACAAGCAAATGGTCTCAGGAAACAAGCTGGAGTAGCCATTTTAATATCAGATAAAATTGACTTTCAACCCAAAGTCATCAAAAGAGACCCTGAGGGACACTTCTTGCTGGTCAAAGGAAAAATACAAAAAGAAGAACTGTCAATCCTGAACATCTATGCCCCAAATGCAAGGGCACCCTCTTTTGTAAAAGAAACTTTATTAAAACTAAAAGCACACATTGCACCTAACACAATAATTGTGGGTGACTTCAACACTGCACTTTCCTCAATGGACCGATCAGGAAAACAAAAACTAAACAGGGACACAATGAAACTAATTGAAGCTTTGGACCAATTAGATTTAACAGATATATATAGAACATTCTATCCTAAAACAAAAGAATATACCTTTTTCTCAGCACCTCATGGTACCTTCTACAAAATCGACCATATAATTGGTCACAAGACAGACCTCAACAAATATAAGAAGATAGAACTAATCCCATGCCTCCTATCTGATCACTACGGGGTAAAAGTGGTCTTCAATAGCAACAGAAACAACAGAAAACCCACATACACGTGGAAACTGAACAATACTCTACTCAATGATACCTTGGTCAAGGAAGAAATAAAGAAAGAAATTAAAGACTTTTTAGAACACAATGAAAATGAAAACACAACATACCCAAATCTATGGGACACAATGAAAGCAGTGCTAAGAGGAAAACTCATAGCCCTGAGTGCCTCCAAAAAGAAAATGGAGAGAGCATACATTACCAGCTTAATGACACACCTGAAAGCCCTAGAACAAAAAGAAACTATTTCGCCCAGGAGTTGAAGGCAGGAAATCATCAAACTCAGGGCCGAAATCAATCAAGTAGAAACAAAGAGAACAATACAAAAAATTAACAAAACCAGGAGCTGGTTCTTTGAGAAAATCAACAAGATAGATAAACCCTTAGCCAGACTGACCAAAGGGCACAGAGAAAGTATCCAAATTAACAAACTTAGAAATGAAAAGGGAGATATAACAACGGAAACTTAGGAAATCCAAAAAATCATCAGATCCTACTACAAGAGCCTGTACTCAACACAACTGGAGAATCTGGAGGAAATGGACAATTCCAAATACCAAAATTAAATCAGGACCAACTAGACCATCTAAACAGTCCCATAATGCCTAAAGAAATAGAAGGAGTCATAGAAAGTCTTCCAACCAAAAAAAGCACAGGACCAGATGACTTCAGTGCAGAATTCTACCAGACCTTCAAAGAAGAGTTAACACCAATACTCTTCAAACTATTCCACAAAATAGAAACAGAAGGAACACTACCCAATTCCTTCTACGAAGCCACAATTACGCTGATACCAAAGCCACACAAAGATCCAACAAAGAAAGAGAACTTCAGACCAATTTCCCTTATGAACATCGATGCAAAAATACTCAATAAAATTCTTGCCAACCGAATCCAAGAACACATCAAAACGATCATCCACCATGATCAAGTAGGCTTTATCCCGGGAATGCAGGGTTGATTCAATATACGGAAATCCATCAATACAATCCACTACATAAACAAACTCAAAGAACAAAACCACATGGTCATTTCATTGGATGCTGAAAAAGCATTTGACAAAATTCAGCATCCTTTCATGCTTAAAGTCTTGGAGAGAACAGGAATTCAAGGCCCATACCTAAACATAGTAAAAGCAATATACAGCAAACCGCAGCCAGCATCAAACTAAATGGAGAGAAACTTGAAGCAATCCCACTGAAATCAGGGACCAGACAAGGCTGCCCCCTTTCTCCTTATCTTTTCAATATTGTACTTGAGGTACTAGCTCGGGCAATTTGACAACATAAGGAGGTCAAAGGGATACAAATTGGAAAGGAAGAAGTCAAACTATCATTATTTGCAGACGACATGATCGTCTACCTAAGTGACCCAAAGAACTCCACTAGAGAGCTCCTACAGCTGATAAACAACTTCAGCAAAGTGGCCGGTTATAAAATCAACTCAAGCAAATCAGTGGCCTTCCTATACTCAAAGGATAAGCAGGCTGAGAAAGAAATTAGGGAAATGACCCCCTTCACAATAGCCACAGACAGTATAAAGTATCTTGGGGTGACTCTTACCAAACATGTGAAAGATCTGTATGACAAGAACTTCAAGGCTCTGAAGAAGGAAATGGAAGAAGAGCTCAAAAAATGGGAAAACCTCCCATGCTCATGGATTGGTAGAATCAATATAGTTAAAATGGCCATTTTGCCTAAAGCACTATACAGATTCAATGCAATACCCATCAAAATCCCAACTCAATTCTTCACAGAGTTAGAAAGAGCAATTATCAAATTCATCTGGAACAACAAAAAACCCAGGATAGCTAAAACTATTCTCAGCAACAAAAGAAAATCTGGGGGAATCAGTCTCCCTGACCTCAAGCAATACTACAGAGCAATAGTGTTGCATGGTATTGGTACAGTGACAGGCAGGAGGATCAATGGAACAGGATTGAAGATCCAGAAATGAACCCACACACCTATGGCCACTTGATCCTCGACAAAGAGGCTGAAAACATCCAATGGAAAAAAGATAGCCTTTTCAACAAATGGTGCTGGTTCAACTGGAGGTCAGCATGCAGAAGAATGCGAATTGATCCATCCTTGTCTCCTTGTACTAAGCTCAAATCCAAATGGATCAAGGACCTCCACATAAAGCCAGACACTCTGAAGCTAATAGAAAAGAAACTGGGGAAGACCCTTGAGGACATCTGTACAGGGAGAAAGTTTCTGAACAGAACACCAATAGCGTATGCTCTAAGAGCAAGAATTGACAAATGGGACCTCATAAAATTACAAAGTTTCTGTAAGGCAAAGGACACCATCAAGAGGACAAATCGGCAACCAACAAATTGGGAAAAGATCTTCACCAATCCTATATCAGATAGAGGGCTAATATCCAATATATATAAATAACTCAAGAAGTTAGACTTCAGAAAACCAAACAACCCTATTAAAAATGGGGTACAGAGTTAAACAAAGAATTCTCACCTGAAGAACTTCGGATGGCGGAGAAGCATCTTAAAAAATGCTCAACTTCATTAGTCATTAGGGAAATGCAAATCAAAACAACCCTAAGATTTCATCTTATACCAGTCAGAATGGCTAAGATTAAAAATTCAGGAGACAGCAGGTGTTGGAGAGGGTGTGGAGAAAGAGGAACTCTCCTCCACTGCTGGTGGGGTTGCAAATTGGTACAACCACTCTGGAAATCAGTCTGGGGGTTCCTCTGAAAACTGGGCACCTCACTTCCAGAAGATCCTGCTATACCACTCCTGGGCATATACCCAGAAGACTCCCCACCATGTAATAAGGATACATGCTCTACTATGTTCATAGCAGCCCTATTTATAATTGCCAGATGCTGGAAATAACCCAGGTATCCCTCAACAGAAGAGTGGATGCAAAAAATGTGGTATATCTACACAATGGAGTACTATTCAGCCATTAGAAACAATGAATTCATGAAATTCTTAGGCAAATGGATGGAGCTAGAGAATATCATACTAAGTGAGGTAACCCAGACTCAAAAGGTGAATCATGGTATGTACTCACTAATAAGTGGATATTAACCTAGAAAACTGGAATACCCAAAACACAATCCACACATCAAATGAGGTACAAGAAAAGAGGAGTGGCCCCTGGTTCTGGAAAGACTCAGTGAAACATTATTCGGCAAAACCAGAACGGGGAAGTGGGAAGGGGTGGGCGGGAGGACAGGGGAAGAGAAGGGGGCTTACGGGACTTTCGGGGAGTGGGGGGGCTAGAAAAGGGAAATCATTTGATATTTAAATAAATTTTATCGAATAAAAAAATTAAAAAAAGTTTGTAATAACCCTTTTCTTGTTTATTAAAAGACACATACACCTCAGTCTCCATGTAGGTCCCCCATCCTCTGGAGCAGAAGCTTTCCTTAAAGCTGTAGCCTAACTGCGGAATCCCTTCCCCAATAGGGCTGCCTTGTCTGGCCTCAATGGGAGATGATAGGCCTATTCCTGAAAAACCTTCATGTGCCAGGACTGGAGGATACCCACAGCAGACCCCACCTTCTTAGAGGAGAAGTGGAGGTAACATGCAAAGAGAGAATCTGTGAGGCAAGAGGAGAGGGGTAACATCTGGGTATAAATAAAAAAAGACACAGAGAAGATCAAACAACCATCCAATTTGATTTTTTTTAAAAAAATGTTATATACATGCACAAACACATTTTTCCAACTTTATATTTTTCGATTTTTTCAAAGTTTTTAGCCAGTATCTACCAACTAATACACTTATTTTGATATATAGCCAGATCAACATATAGAATGAAAAGAAAATAAACTAACCACAAACAAATGAACAAAAACAAAAATCTTTTAACAAGGATTAAACTGAGAAATATAAATGTAAATGACTCAGAAAATGTGAAAATGCACAAGTAAATAATATAAATAAAAATGATCATGGTCTATAACCTATAGCCTGTATTCTACAATAATTGCAGAAAGAAACAAAACACATCACATTTAAACACATTTTAATGAAAATTCCAGGGAAATGAAAATGCTTACACCAGCTGATATGAGGCCCCCAACATATATACAGCAGAAGACAGCTGGGTCTGGATACAGAGAACATGAACCTCTCAAGAGACTGGAGGCCCCAGGGAGTTTAGAGGTCTGGTGGGGGATGGGGATATCCTCCTGGCGACAGGGTAGGGGGGAGGGGCAGGGAGGAGGTATGGGATGTGGAACTGTTAGAGGGTGGACTGGGAGGGGAATAAAATCTGGAGTGAAAAATGAGAAAGAAAGAGAGAGAGAGAAAGAGAGAGAGACAGACAGACAGACAGACAGACAGACAGACAGACAGACAGAGAGACACACACAGAGAGAGACAGAGAGAATAAAAAAACTTTAAAATAGATAAATTAAAAAAAAAAAAAAAAAGGTATAGCAGGGTCCTCCGGAAGTGTCATGCCCAGATTTCTGAGGAACTGCCAGACTGATTTCCAAAGTGGTTGTACCATCTTGCAATTCTACAGCAGTGGAAGAGTGTTCCTCTTTCTCCACATCCTCACTAACACCTGCTGTCTCCTCAGGTTTTAAACCTTAGCAATTCTGACTGGTGTGAGGTGAAATCTCAGGGTTGTTTTGATTTGCTTTTCTCTAATGATTAATGATGTTGAACATTTCTTAAAGTGCTTCTCAGCCATCGACGTTCTTCATGGGAAAATTCTTTGTTTAGCTCCGTATCCCACTTTTTAATAGGGTAATTTGGTTCTCTGGTGTCTAGCTTCCTGAGTTCTTTGTATATATTAGATATCAGTCCTCTGTTGGATTTAGGGTTGGTGAAGATCCTTTCCCAATCTGTTGGTTGGTTCCCAATCTACTGTCCTTTTGACAGTGTCCTTTGCCTTACAGAAACTTTGTAATTTCATGAGGTCCCATTTGTCAATTCTTGATCTTAGAGCATAAGTTATTGGTGTTCTGTTCAGGAACTTTTCCCCTGTGCCCATGTCCTCAAGGGTCTTCCCCAGTTTCTTTTCTATTAGTTTCAGTGTGTCAGGTTTTATGTGGAGGTCCTTGATCCACTTGGAGTTGAGCTTAGTACAAGAAGATAAGAATGGGTCAATTCGCATTCTTCTGCATGTGGACCTCCAATTGAACCAGCACCATTTGTTGAAAAGGCTATCTTTTTTCCACTGGATGTTTTCAGCTCCTTTGTCGAAGATCAAGTGACCATAGGTGTGTGGGTTCATTTCTGGGTCTTCAATCCTATTCCATTGATTCACTTGCCTGGCATTGTACCAATACCATACAGTTTTTATCACTATTGCTCTGTAGTAATGTTTGAGGTCAGGGATACTGATTCCCCAGAAGTTCTTTTACTGTTGAGAGTAGTTTTAGCTATCCTGGGTTTTTGTTATTCCAGATGAATTTGAGAATCGCTCTTTCTAACTCTATGAAGAACTGAGTTGAGGTTTTGATGGGAATTGCGTTGAATCTGTAGATTGCTTTTGGCAAGATGGCCATTTTAACTATATTAATCCTGCCAATCCACGAGCATGGAAAATTTTTCCATTTTCTGAGGTCTTCTTCAATTTCCTTCTTCAGAGATCTGAAGTTTTTGTGGTATAGGTCTTTCATATACCTGGAGGATTACCCAGCATGCAATAAAGACACATGCTTCACTATGTTCATAGCATCCCTGTTTGTAATAGCCAGAAACTGGAAAGAACCCAGGTGTCCCTCAGCAGAGGAATGGATACAAAAAATGTGGTATATTCACATAATAGAGTGCTATTCAATGAATTCATGAAATTCTTGAAATGGATGGATCTGGAGAACATCATACTAAGTGAGGCAACCCAGTCACAAAAGATCAATCATGGTATGCACTCACTGATAAGTGAATATTAGCCTAGTAATGTGGAATACCCAAGACATAATCCACATATTAATTGATGTCCAAGTGGAAGGGAGGAGTGATCCCTGGTTCTGGAAAGACTCAGTGCAGCAGTATAGGGGAATACCAGAACAGGGAAGTGGGAAGGGTTGTATGGGGGAATTGGGGGAGACAAGAGGGCGTATGGAACTTTCAGGGAGTGGGGAGCCAGAAAAGGGGAAATCATTTGAAATGTAAATAAAAAATATATTGAATACAAAAAAAGGAAATTGGAGTTCAATAAAACATTGTGCTTATATCATCATCAAAAAAAAAAAAAAAAAAAAAAAGGAGAGAAAATGGCAGCAACACCATGGATTTGCCGCTGGGGCTCTCATTCCTCCTACAAGTTAGAAAGAATTGTACCCTGGTCTGTACAAGCTGTGTGTGGTATGATCCATACTGAGTCAGCCCTTCTACTCACAGAAATAAATGCATATGTTCATCAAAATACCTGCACTATAGTTTCATAGAAGCATTTTCAATATCCTTGCATTAGATATTTCTCATGTTTCTATTAGTGATAAAGTAGATAAATAAACCATAAAAGTGTTTGCCAATTAAAAAATAGCCAGCAGTCTGCCTCTGTGAATTCTTGAACTTATGATTTAACCAACAAAACAAAACAATTTCAAGGAAAGCCTCTGTGGTGATAAATATACTTCATTTTTCTCATCATTACACTCTGAACAATATAGAATAGTTACTGTTTACTTAGTGTTTGCATTGTGTCATGACCTGTGTGTAATTCACAGGCATATATGTTGTTTGTAAACAGCTTGCCATATTCTATAATTTATTCAAGGATTTTGCTGTATTCAAGGGTCTTAGAAGTAGTCCCTCACTGGAACAAAGTGACTGATTTATAATTTTTAAAGGGGGATTATTTATGACATGAAACAATAAAGCTGAAATTCATAAGTGAAAAAGTGAAAGATAAAGTTCAAAAATAGGAATCGATGTATATTCTTAACAATCAGGATAACAGTGACTCCTGAAATGTGTAGGATGTATGGGCTATGTGCAGGAATTACAGGTTATGTGAAGAATGTACAAGAATGTACAGGTTATATGCAGGATATATTGGCTTCTGAGCAGTGTATACTGATGTGCATTTTATGTGGAAGTTGTACAGGTTATGTGCAGGATGTGCAGGCTATATGCAGGATGTACGGGTTATGTGCAGTTTGTATGGGTTATGTGCAGTATGTACGGGTTATATAAAGGTTGTATGAGCTTCTGAGGCAAATGATAGTATTCCAGTTTACATATACACTTCCCATTGCAAACAATCCTTAGGCTGTGAATCTTGGATATGTTTCCTCTACCATGGACATTTTATAACTTTACAAGCGATACAACACAGATGACTAGTGCTTGAGGAGTCTGTCTTCACATTCCAGTGCTGTGGTTCAGGGCACGCCCCTTTTATCCTGCTCAGCACTTGTCAGCACTTGTTAGTACTCTATGTGCAACGCCCTGGTTGTCCCAATAGATACAGTGTGCCCTTTGTTCTTCCATCTTAATAATCAATTTTTAAATGTGTCTTCTTGTTTTTTTATTAATTAATTAATTTACTTTACATCCCAATATCAGCCCTATCTCTCCTCCAAGTTCCCAGCTTACATGGCTTCTCTCTCAATTCCCCCTTACTCTTCTTCTCCTCTGAGAAGAGGGAGCACTTCCATGGGTATCACCCTACCCTGGCACATAACTGCCAGGACTAGGGACATCCTCTTCCACTGAGGCAAGAAAATACTGCCCATTCGGGGAACAGGATTTACAGGCAGGCAACAGATTCAGACAGCCTCTGCCCCAGGTGTTAGGAGACCTTTTCTTAAATGTTCTGTTATTTTCCTGCCTACATTTTAGTAAATCCCAGAAACGAACTTCTAATACTGTACTACTCCAAACACTGTTTTCACCTTCTTTGTAATTTTTTTTCATCGATTTCTATGTGTGAATCATTTGGACTTTACTCAGATTGTACAAATGTTTATAAAGAAATATGTAAGAGAAAACGATTTCAATGGTATCACCAATTTAAATTATGAACATGATTCTTTGAGAGCAGACCTTGTCAGCCACTGGTAGAGGTAGGAGCATAACACTTTGATACTTGTTCTGCATCCTGGACCAAGCCTCACATTACTTGCCAGTATTCAGGAAAAGTCCCTTAAAGAAAACCATGCATATTTACAAAAGGTAATGAGATGGTTGCCAGGGAGTCACCTTCCTCCAATTTTCCCTGCCCTGCATGTCCTTTTGGGTCAGTGTCCTCTGATGAATTGAGCCTGTGTCTTCCTATATGTGTCAGTTTTGCTAATACACATTGGAAGATTTATCAAACTTGAAATTTTCTCTACTTGCCCGCTTCACCTCAGCCAGAAAATTTATTAATAATACAATGTGTGATCTCCAACCACACTGGCTCACACATGCACTGATGGTGTATTATTTCACATCTTTAGGGGATACTAATACTGTGAGTTTTGCCTCCACAGCCATTTTAAGTTTTGTCTTGTACCTAGAAGGAAATTTATAACTGTACATAGAATAATGAAAACATCACTCACATGCATTAATTACAGCAAGTTAAACTCTGGATCTCCTCTCGGGGATGACGGTGTTCTGTAACATCATTTTAAAAGTGGCACTCATAACCTCCTTCTTTCACAATGCCAGTTACAGGAGTAAATGTATGACAAGCATACATAGTTTTCCTTCTAGGAGAGCGGGTGCCCTTTAGGAGGTGGGAGACTCGTGCCTGCCTGCCAGCACATGATTAAGTTTCAAGTCATAATGTTGAAAAGAATGCATCACCATGTACCACTTACATCTCTAATTTAATCCTAGGAAAAAATATTTTAGGTTCAGGCCAGAATATAAAGGCATCCCGCAGACTCTTGGGTTCACCTGTGTCAGTTATAAGACTTCTGTTTTCTGTATCTGCAGACTGACTCTTTGCTTAGCTTGCAAATCAGTCACTAGTTACCAGAGCACAGAGCACCTGGTTACTTACTCCTTCTAGTACCTCGCTCAGCACCTCAGCCTACCTCATGTGCATTTCTTTCTTGCTTTCTCTAACTTTCCCTTTCTCTAACATCCCATTTCTCTAACTTTATCTCTTTTTCTCCTTTTCACATGCTTCCATTTATCTCTTTATTCTTTTTCTTTCTCTTTTTCTCTTTTCTTCCTGCATGTGGATGTGGCATGGGCGATTGATCACAGGGTTCACCATCACCAGCAAACACACTTTCGCATCTATATCACTTACCTTCTTTACTAGCTAACCTTGGTTGTCTACTTGACACAGTGGGGAAGGAGGGATCTCAACTGAAGGATATCCTCTCACAGACTGCTCTGTAGACATGTCTGAGACATTTCTTTGAATGTTACTTAGCATAAAAGGAGCTGGCCCATCTCTAGAAATACCATCTCTAGGCAAGGGGTGTAGACTGTGTAAGGCAGGAAGATGAAAGTGTAGTTGCACCTCCAAGAAGTGGTATCCCTTCATACGCTTTGCTCTAGTTCCTGCCTCATGTTTTGTGCCCCTTAAGTTTTTGCCTGGGCTTTATTCTATGGTGCCCTGTAAACTGTAAGCTGAAATAAACCTTATGTTCCCCAAGGTGCTTTAGATAATGGCGTTTGTTTCGTGCATATCAGATATAGGCCTTAAGTTTTATGTGTTCAATACTATCCCATTCTTAGCACTGGAGCTAAAGGTGGTTGAAAGCCACCAACTAGGTGCTGGGAATTGTATCCAGATCATCTGGAAGATGGTGCTTTGCAGAATTGTCTTTCCAACCATTTCTGCATTTTCTTTAATTTTGAATTAGTGTTAATCTTACCTCAATCATCTTACTCAGGATATACTAAGTGAAGGGAATATAGAGTGAAGCCGTTAGATAGTAAACATCTATCAGTATGCCAACCTCCATATCCAGATTCACAGGTAAGAGTCTGTATTGCTTACTTTTATTGTTATTGCTAGAAAGTATCCTGAAAAAATTATAGAGCAGAAACATGTTGGTTTAGAGTTCTAGTGTAAAAGGGAGGCTGGAGAGTCATTGTCCAATGGTTATGGAGTTAATATTTCACAATGCAAGCAGAATATGAATGTAACTCTTGTTGATGGTTACATGCTTGTAGTAGAATTTCAATCCAGCAACATAGTTGTTCTGGCTAGGTATCACATCCAAATACCTTCTAGATCTGTGTGATCCAAACTTAATGCAGACATACTACACACTATTAATCTCTCTGGCTGGAATACAGACGGACTCTTAGCCCACACTTTTCTTAGTACACAACTTTAATCTCAAACAATGAAAATAAAGTTAGTTTGTAGAAGAAAGCAGCCATTTTTCAAAGTGATGTCTAAAATTGAGGGGCAGAAAAAGTGATGAACAGAGGAAATTTGGACAAAATAAGTTAGAGATAGTATATGCCCAACACTCAAGAGAACAGACAGGAAGAAGATGACTTAAGAGAGTAGCACAAACCAAGATACAGTCCACAGAATTTAAGGTCAACAAGCTGAAGGGCCCAAATGAGGTTGCCTCTGTCCCACTTGGGAGAGAGAAGAAAGCCACTACAAGGCAGGAAGGGGAGAGGGACCTGGGAGGGAGAGGAGATTTGGTGTAGTGGGGAATGGAGAACAGGATCTGGTATTAGGCGCAGGAAAATAACTGAAGACCTGAGGCCCAGCAGAAGGAATGGAAACAGGCAATCTTGGGAGGTAGGGGGTTAGGAGGACCCTCTAGAATGTACCAGAGACCTGGGAGGTGATAGATTCTCACAACTCAAAGGAAGGGACCTTAGATGAAATGCCCTATAGTGGGGAGGGGGAACTTGGAGCTCCCACCTCCAGCAGAAAGACAGGGCATCAAGTGAGGGATGGGATTGTATCCCACAGTCAAAACTCTGACTCATAATTGTTTCTTTCTGAAAGAACTGCAAGGACAGAAATGGATCCAATAGAGGGCTAATATCCAATATATACAAAGAACTCAAGAAATTAGACCCCAGGGAACCAAATAACCCCTATTAAAAATGGGGTACAGAGCTAAACAAAGAATTTTTACCTGAAGAACTTCCAATGGCTGAGAAGTACCTTAAGAAATGTTTGGCATCATTAGTCATTAAGGAAATGCAAATCAAAACAACCCTGAGATTTCACCTCACACCAGTCAGAATGGCTAAGGTTAAAAACTCAGGAGACAGCAGGTGTTGGAGAGGATGTGGAGAAAGAGGAGCACTTCTCCACTGCTGGTGGGATTGCAAGATGATACAGCCACTATGGAAATCAGTCTGGTGTTTCCTCTGAAAACTGGACATGACACTTCCGGAGGACCCTGCTATACCTCTCCTGGGCATATACTTAGACGATTCCCCGGCAAGCAATAAGGACACATGCTCCACTATGTTATAGTAGCCTTATTTATAATAGCCAGAAGCTGGAAAGAACCCAGCTATCCCTCACTGGAGGAATGGATACAGAAAATGTGGTATATTTACACAATGGAATACTACTCTGCAATTAAAAACAATGAATTCATGAAATTTTTAGGCAAATGGTTGGAACTGGAAAATATCATCCTAAATGAGTTAACCAAATCACAAAAGAATACACATGGAATGCAATCACTGATAAGTGGATATTAATTAGCCCAGAAGCTCTGAATACCCAAGACACAATTAGCATATCAAATGACTCCCAAGAAGAAGTAAGAAGAGGGCCCTGATCCTGGAAAGGCTTGATCCAGCATTGTAGGGGAGTACCAGGACAGAGAAAAAGGAGGGAGGTGATTAGAGAATAGGTGGAGAGAAGAGGGCTTATGGGACATATAAGAGGGGAGGGGGGAACCAGGAAAGGGGAAAGCATTTGGAATGTAAACAAAGAATTTAGAAAATAAAAAAAGAAAGAAATGGAGAACAGCCTGAGGAACAGAAGGTTCAGCAACAGGCCCAAAGTTGGATTCAGATCAATGGGAGATACCAAGGCCTGACACTATTATGAGGCTATGGAGCACTCACAAAAAGGGACCTATCATGACTGCCCTCTGAAAGACCCAACAAGCTGCTGATAGAGTCAGATGCAGATATTTACATCCAACCAATGGAAAGAATCTGCTGACCCTTGTGGCTGAATTAAGGAAAATCTGGAAGAAGCTGAGGAGGAGGGTGAACCTATAGGAGGACCAGCAGTCTCCATTAACCTGAATCCCCAAGATCTCTCAGACACTGCATCACTAACCAGGCTGCATACACCAGCTGATATAAGGTTTCAACAAACATACAGTACTGGGCTGCTGTGTCTGGGTTCAGTCAGAGAAGATACACCTAACCTTTAACAGATTAGAGGTCCCAGAGAGTTTAGAGGTAGAGGTGGGGGCTGGGGACATCATCATGGAGAAGGGGGCTGGGGAAATCCTCATGGAGAAAGCAGAGTGGCAGGAGGTATGGGATGTGAAAAAGTCAGAGGGTGGACCAGGAGGGGAGTAAAATCTGGAGTGTAAAATTAAATAAATAATTTAAAGAAAGAGAGCAGTGCATAAAGAAAGCTGAGCTGACTCAGTGCAGATCAAATGGTGTAATTGAGTTAAGTTTAATTTGTTTGTGAGTTCTGTTCAGTTTTTGGAGTTCATACAGTGCAGGTCAGCAGAGGGAGTTAGATCCAAAGAAGACAAAGGAGCCAAAATATTAGACATACAGAAAAATTAATATGAGGCCAAGAAGAGCAATTCAATCAGAAGTTGAAAGAATCCAGTTTGAGTCAGTCAGCCATTAGAGGAGTTTCGAGCCAGAACAGCTGATTTGAATCACAAGCAGTTGAGAAATAACTAGAAAGGGTGAGCTTATAGATCAATAAGCCTCCAAGGAGCCAATTTCATCCAAGGAAATACAAGTTATATTTACACATGATATTATAAATATACATAAATCAAATTTACATTTAGTACTTAATTAGGTGTATTTTATTTTGTTTATATTGCCAAATTTCAGAAAATTATTCTTTGAATCAAAAGAATATAAACATCTTTCTTATTAACTGTATATCAGTCACTATGTTGGTTACTCACAATTTATGACTCAAGATTCACTTTAATTTTGTGCTAACCTTTTCATTATGACTCCTGCAGCATTTAGAATTCATGATAACAATTGTTTAAAGTGATATGTAGTTCTCTGGCTCATTATAGGAAGATCACTTACCTCAGAGTCTTAGCAAGTATCACCTAGGCCAAGTGTCACCAAGGTTGACATTTTGTTTTGGTTGGTGGAGGAAGAAAGTATGTAATTGGAAGAAATGACCTCTTGCAAATCACAGAAGATGGATAGTTCTGTTTTTAGATTCCTACTCATGGTGGTCAGAGATGACAAAGCAGGTGATCTTTGAATCAATTTGGAAATGGAATAAGTTGGTCAATGTATGCAAGTCTCTCGTTTTTTTTCCCAAGTAATCATTACAAGTTACACTGTAACTACCCTCCTTTCTCTTTTACACACACAGTTGAAACAACTTTTAACCTGAAGATATAATCTCAGGGATAATTTTCTTTAAGTAGCTTAGACTTGCGGATGAATGAATCATGGATCTTTGTACAATTCATTTTTCTCCGATAAGGTTTACCTGCTAGATATTCAATACAGCACAGAGTGAGGCACAGTTTTAACTGAAATAAAACTCACCAACTTTATCTCGAGCAAAATTCCACTTTAGGTTAGACAACTATGAAGATATTAGACTCCCTATCTTTGAGGAATGTCTATCTCCATGCAGCTTTAGTATCTATAAATCTATTTTCTTTGTGAGGGAATCCAGTGAGGTAAGTGACTTTCAAGAGTTCTTAACAAATTATATACCCTTTCTACTTAGTGTTCTACGCTCACCATAACAAAGTTTCACATATTATGTGCCTTAAGGGTCAAAAATTATCCCATAGTTCCAGAGGCTGGAAACACCTGATATTAAGATGTTGCTCAAACTGGTTTTTCCTGGCTATTCATTGGAGCTCTATGATTCTCCTCTAGTTTTCAGGGGCTATGAACTATTGCTTTGCTTATATAAGCACCTTTTTATTTACATACAAAATATTCCCTTTGTGTTTGTCTGTGTTCAGTTTTGCCCTTTGCAAAGACTCCATTCATATGCAACATAGGGTATATCATACATCAGTATAACTTCATCTTAACTGTGTATAGCAAAAACAATGCATTTTATAAATAATGCCATTTCACCATTTCTATGCTGCTTGGTGCTGCATCTTAAAAGGACAGTTGGAAAAAGTAAAAATTGACATTATTGTTAGTTGTCATTTTATAAAATACACACACACAGAGGACAATTTACAATGGCATTGAGTCATTCCAGGGTTGGAAAAGATGAGACTGGCTGCTTGTTTAGTGGCATAAATATTTCCCATGACCACTGCTGGAATAATAATGCCAGTTTTTATGTGGTTTAAAACACAAGGGAAACAAAGCTGAAAAAATATTGTAAACCTATTTAGGAAATGGCTATCTCTATTCTTATGATTATACAATACCAACACAAGCTTTCAAAACTAATATCCTAGCCAAAGCATCTCCTGGTCACAATGTTGACCACGTGGTTTTCAATGTATTGACAGCAAATCACAATATTATTAATATAATATAATTTAATTTATAAAGCTAATGACCATTTATTTAAAGTTTATGGTACCCATATACCATGCTAAATAATCCACTGTGTATGTTAAACCTCACTGAGATTAATAGACTTCATTATTCTCAATAAATGATAGATTTAAGGATTACATAAATTATAGACTCATAAAAATACACAGTAGAAAATAATGCAATGAAGAAAATAATAAAGTCCATGAATGCATGAAAATTTGGAACAGTGCATGTGTCTATACCCCTCTGATTTCCACAGTGATTCTCAATTTTGAATTCTGTTGGGCCCTGAACACTCTCTGCAAATAATTCTCTGTTTCTGTATTGCAGGTGACTTTGTACTTATAAGTTCAGGAGTTGTGTCTACAATGCTGGTTGTGTGTAAAATGGAGACAGTTGGATTCACTACCCAGTGCCCTGAAAGTTGAATAACTTGTTGAGGATGCTAACCTTGGAGAAACAGTTAAGTGTGTTCCCATGTTCTTGCTCTTCCTCTTGTAATGTGCCAGTGAGGAATTTAGTTAGTAATCAGGCAATCATAAAATAAGCATCAAATTCTTCATACACACACAGAGGCATGCATACATGCACAAACACTTTAATGTTTTGAGAAACATCATTGCTGTATGTCAGAATTGAGTCTACCGTGTGCATTGGATTACCATCTTGCCAGCATACCTTTCTTAAGGAAGTAACCATGGCATATCAATAAAACAAATGTCATCCATTATTACAAAACTTAGTGGACTTCATGACTATTTATTTCTGAACTGTCTGGGTTCAAAGTAGTCTTAGTCTACATGTCTCAGCCCACATCATAGGCTTCTACATCCTCAATAAATGTATTATTCCTCTTAATAGTATTTTTCCAGTTTCCCTATCAGATTACCTCTCCACTACTCTCAGTTTTGGATATAGAGCTCCAAGAGCTACATGCACTTTATCAATTATAAATTGGGGCACTAGAGGTCTTTCCTCTGCTCTTAGTATAATTCTATTATATTATACCTAATTATTGAGTAGTTTTCATGAGATTTGGGATGGTCTATCAGATTCCTGGCAGCAATTAAACCTTTTCTTCTTTCTTGGTTTTACATAAACATATATATTAATGGGGCTGCTTGTAGTATCTCCACATATATGTATTGTTCCATTTCCATTTTCTCTCTGCCACTTGGCCTTTGCCTGGAGCACATAGGCTTTTAAAATTTGACAGTATGTCTCAAGAAAGACATCTAAGCTAATAATATGTCTTGCCTATTTCCCACTGTACAATTAACATCATTTTACATGACGACATCTATTAATTAAAACATTGTGTGTTAAACTGTAAAACTTTAGATTCATAGGAGACTGGTGAGAGAGTTGCTTCAGAAAACTTTGCTCCATTTTTTGTCCATTAAACTGAGTTTATGTTGAGCAGATGGCTGGAAAATTATTCAAGATCTCACTGTATGGAATTGTCTTGGATTTCCACCTGCTAATAGGTGCAATTCATCAACAAGTCAGCACTCAAATGAAGATGAGATACTCCCAAAAGATCCATTCATGGGATGAACACTGCAATTTTTAATGCTGAAAACTTTGCTTCTTTCATAAGCTAATTTAGAATTCAAAATACCCACTATATATCCATGGGACAGGTGTGACCAATATGAATCAAAAGCAAATACTCAGGTCTGAAGAATCTGTGCTGTCTGGCCCACAGTGTGGAGCCATATAAGACAGCTTTCTGTTAGAGTTGTAATGGAAGCCACCATTAAAATTATCAGTCCTTCCAGTCAATAACAAATTAAAAAATTATAGAGGAGTGTTACTTTCATTTCCCATAAGCTCATATTACATTTACATTTATAATGAACAAAACCAACCTAACAATGAAATAGAAATTCAGAGATAAACACAGTGGAACATGTGTCCTTATTACATACTGGGGAATCCTCTGGGTATATGCCCAGGAGTGGTATAACAAGGTCCTCCAGTAGTATCATGCCCATTTTTCTGAGGAACTGCCAGACTGATTTCCAGAGTGGTTGTACTAGCTTGCAATTCCACCAGCAGTAGAGGAGTGTTCCTCTTTCTCCATATTCTCACCAGCACCTGCTCTCTCCTGAGTTTTTGATCTTAGCCATTCTGACTGGTATGAGATGAAATCTCAGGGTTGTTTTGATTTTCATTTGCTCCACCATGTTCATAGTAGCCCTATTTATAATAGCCAGAAGCTGGAAAGAACACAGATGTCATTCAACGGAAGAATGGATACAGAAAATGTGGTATATTTACACAATAGAATACTACTCAGCTATTAAAAACAATGAATTAATGAATTTCTTAGGCAAATGGGTAGATCTGGGAAATATTATCCTAAGTGAGGTAACCAAATCACTAAAGAACACATATGGTATGCATTCACTGATAAGTGGACATTAGCCCAGAAGTTCAGAATACCCAAGACACAATTCACGTATCAAATGATCTCCAAGAAGAAGGAAGAATAGGTCCCTGATCCTGGAAAGGTTCGATGCAGCAGTGTAGGGGAATACCAGAACAGGGAAGAGGGAGGGGGTTGATTCAGGAACAGCGGGTGGGAAGAGGGCTGGTGGAACTATCAGGGAGGGGGCAATCAGGAAAGGGGAAATCATTTGAAATGTAAATAAAGAATATATCTAATAAAAATTTCAGAGATGACCCAGTTGGAGTTGACTCACGGCACATACATAATATAATTTCACTCACTGTTAGGAAATAGGACAATTTTAAAAAGAGAGATAATATGAAAATTTGGATAAAAAACTAGTATATTTCTGATATTACAACAACTCTTACAGTAAACTGACACTGATATGTCTTCAGAAGCTATTTGCATGTCTCTTCCACTTGGGGGAAGTAGAAAAATTACAAATTAAAAATAAATTTCATGTTTCTTGGCAAATTTGTTCATGGAGAATTTTGGTGTTGCCAAGATGAATAAACTTAGTAAAGATGTTATTTTTGACATTCACATATCTCTGTTGTAGATTATTTTGTATATCATTTGAAATGAGTTAAAACTTCTGAATTGAATCCCTTCATCAAAAATTACAGACTTAATAGAATAAAGATAGGTATGGGAGCATGATAAAGAGTTGAATTATTCTAGAGTTACCTAGTTTAGGCTGCAGATTTTCAAACATGCAAAATTCCCAAGAGTTCAATAGATTGTAGCAACAATATAGCATCATTTAACAGAGGATGGAGAATGGAGAATGGAGAATGGAGATTTATCCTAATGAGGGAGATTGCATGTCCTAGATTTCTAGGGACAATAATTCAACAACCATAGCAGTCTTCCTGGTCCTCTGCTTCATAGGAAAAGAAACACTGACCTGGCAAAAGGGCATGCTCATGGAATACTCATGTCCTTAAGTACCAGCTGTTGATTTTGTTTATAAATAAAACAGACCTTGTTTATAAAGTGATTGCCTGGGGCCTCAGATGCATTTTATTGAGCACTTAGACAAAGCATAACTACCAAGTCTTAGGAAGAACGTCACAAATAATTTGATATTAGATGTTCAGGTTTTAGGCATATCTGTTACTGGTTTGGAGGTTTTTCTCCTTTTTTACTCCAAAGATTTGAGAATCCACAGCAACCAGTGAGTGACCTAACCTTTGTCTGAACTTGGAAGCAGGAAACCAGAGCTGTTATTCTGACACTGAACCTAACAAGAGACAAACACACACACAGGACAACAAGAACAACAAAACCTATTCTTCCGAAAAAGTATTGCAGGGCAAGTTTTTGTTTTGATTGACGGATAATAATATTTCTTGTATTACTTGCTTTATATACTCTGTATGTTACCTGACATTTGCAGACAAGGAATGAAGACAATTCTTCTGAAACCAGTCCACTTTGAATATGGCTGCTATTTCTAAGGAGTGAATTCTAGAGTAGAGAGAAAAATGGTTCCTATTTTGTCTTACCTGAACAAGAGGATTTTTCATCCAGATAAAACATATTATCTTATCTGAGAGGTATCTTTTAGCCTAGAAAAATGGAATTATAAAAGAGCATAAAATCAGGTGCTTTGATAACCACATTTAAAAAGTTGGCATGACTATGCAGTTTTATAGAAGACTGAAGCACGGCACCTTGGGAAACTTCAGAGGTATCTGCACAAATTTAGTACAGTTCAATTAAAAGGAAAAGGCTGATACAAAATCCCCTAAAACATTCTAGTGCTCTTGAAAGTCTGTAGGCCCATGAAACTGTATGTTGGCACAGGGTAGCATATTAAAATAAAAATACTTATGCAGAAATGGTAGAAATCTTAAGTTCTTATTTGTATTCCAAATATGTATCAGGTCTTTTAGTGTGGATAGCAGCATCTCTGAGAAAATAAAATAGTTTAATGTCAATGGATTTCTTTCAACAAGTGAAAGCAATCATATGTATTGGTTTCTGAGCTTATCTCAGACTTTTCTATGGGACCCTTCCCTTCAAACTTGAAGTTTTCTAAATCTTACAACTACAAAGACCTCTGGACACACATGGAGAAAACTTGAAAGTATATACTTTTCAAGATTTTGTCAATGAATTCAAATGAATTTAAAACACAGTGTCACTGAAATTATGACTTTCTAATTTTGCAGTTGGGTATATGAACCTTTGTTATTAATTACGAGTATACATATACATTGTATTAGTTTGGGTTCTCTAGAGTCACAGAACGTATGGATAGTCTTTATATAGTTAGGGAATTTGTCAATGACTTACAGTCTATATATAGTCCAACTCCCCAACAATGATCAGCAGCAGCTGTGGATGGAAGTCGAAGGATCTAGCAGTTTCTCAGTCCCACGAAGCAAGCAGGCAAGGAAGAGTGAGAGAGAATCCTCCTTCTTCCAATGTCCTTATATATCTCCAGCAGAGGGTGTAGTCCAGATTAAAGGCTGTAGGTCTCCAACAGAGGGTGTGGCCCAGATTATTGGTGTGTGGGTCTCCAGCAGAGGGTGTGGCCTAGATTAAAGGTGTGTGCATCCATGCCTTTAATCCCAAATGATCTTGAACTCGGAGATCTCCTTGTCTTAGCCACTATGCTTCAAGGTCTCCATGCCAAGATCCAGGTCAGAAACTTATATTTCTGAGCCTTCCAATTCTAGACTGTAGTTCATTCCAGATATAGTCAAGTTAACAACCAGGAATAGCCATCACATACATGTATACTATTCAGCTATTAAGAATGAGGACATCATGAGGTTTTCAGGTAAATAGATAAATATAGAAAATATCATCCTGAGTTAGGTAACTTAAACACAAAGGACATGCAAGGTATGTACTCACTAATAAGTGGATATTAGCCAAAATAAATATAGAATACCCAGGATACAATCCACAGAATTCAAGAAGATTATCAAGAAAATGGGCCCAATTGAGGGCACCTAAATCTAACTTTGGAGGGATAAGAAAGCAATCACTGGTGGGGGTGGGGGTCAGAGGGAGGCAGGGACATGGATGGGAGAGGTGACATGGAAGGAAATAGACAAACATGATCAAGTATTGTGGTCGTGAGGGGGCCGGCAACAGGTCTGAAGAAAGGATCAGCAGAAAGAATGGAATCAAGCAACTTGGGGACATAGGAGGTGGGAGGACCCTCTAGAATGCGCCAGAGACCTGGGAGGTGAGAGACTCTCAGAACTCAGAGGGAGGGACCTAAGATGAAATGCCCTATAGTGAGGAGAGATCCGTTTTTTTTTTTTTCAAACAGCTGAGTCAGATGCTGATTCTTAGACCTCACCAATGAACAATGAACAGAAGCTGGGGACCCCTGTGATTGAATTAGGGAAAGGCTTGAAGAAACTGAGGAGGAGGGAGAGACTCCATAGGAAGAGCAGCAATCTCAACTAACCTGGACTCCTGAGATCTCTCAGACACTGAGCCACCAACCAGGCAGTGCACACCAGCTGATGTGAGGCTCCTGACACATATGCAGCAGAGGACTGCATGGTCTGGCCTCAGTGAGAGGAGCTCCCTAACTTGAGAGCCTTGAAGCCCTCATGAGTGGAGATGTCTGCACTCAGCTTGGTCCTGTCTGATTATATTGGGGAAAATGCAATTCTGGATTTGTTACTAGCATCCATTCATATTATCAAGATATGTGAGCTAGGGGGAATGTCATGAGACTACAGTTTCTATGGTGTTGAAGAGTCTGTTCTTCTAAAATAGGTATTTGATTTGGCCCTGTAGTTGATTTCAATTTTCAAAATAGTGCAATACAATAACAAGGCTTCTCTTCATGAGCTGTTTTAATTGGTAAGATTATGCAATATTAGATCATGGAGTGTGTGTGTGTGTGTGTGTGTGTGTGTATGTGTGTGTGTTCATCACAACTAGAGTTTTCTATACAGTACTTAAAAATGGTTATTCAAATAACATTGACGATTTACATGGAAAATATTTCTGGTAAAATTCAAGAAATAAATAGACAAACACATTAAAATTGACTATTTCATGGAAAATCTTACGTAAACAATGGTTGATGAAAAAACTCTTTCTAAATTAATTGAAGGTGGAATTAGAAACATTTGGGATAAAATCAAAGATTTACATTGGAAACATTTCTGATAAAATGGAGGAAGTATATAGAAAGACATATTAAAATTGAAGATTATCATGAAAAATAATGTAGATAAAATGTAGCAATAAAAGAAATTACTAAATTAATTAAAAGGAGAATTACAAGCATTTTCTGATAAAATCGAAGATTTACATTATGCCTACCATTTTGTCTATATAACTTCCATGATAATCTTTAATTTTAACATGTTTTTCTATATATTTCTTCAATTTTATAAGAAATATTTTCCATGTAAATCTTCAAATCTTTTAAAATTCCACTTTTAATCAACTTAGGAATACTTTTATGCCTACAATTATTTTATCTATATAAAATTTTTCATGATAATCTTCAATTCTAACATGTTTTTCTACATTTTTCTATAATTTTATCAGAAAATTTACTTTTCCATGTAAATTTTCGATTCTATCATAAAATGTTTCTATCCCATATTTCAATTAATTTAGCAATGTTTTGCATGTGTACCACTGTACTCCTTAATTTTCCATGAAAATTGTCAATTTTAACATGTTTATCTGAAATATTCTCCATGTAAATCTTTAATTTTATCATAAAAAACAAGTTACACTTGGTTAACATCATTTATTCATCCTGTAAAACAATTTATTATGAAGAGGCTGCAGTACTTGTATTTTCTGACTCCAATATTTTATCTTTGATAATCTTTTTATTTTGTTGTAATTGCTTTTTGTTTTACATTGTAGGAAATCTTAACATAAAGGCTTAAAGAAAACAAAACTATTTATCAATATATGTATATCAAGAAAATTCCTCTTAGGCTATTTTATCAGAAAAATGTACTGAATGTTGTAGTCAGTTCTCCACAAACATAAATATTTTTCTATATTTTTGACTGTTAAAAAATAAATAAAATCATTACAGATGAAAAATAGTTATTGAACTTATACTGCTTCCGTCCTTAGCAGTTTATGAAATTCCAATTTACTTCAGAACTCTGCCTCCCGCCAGTCAGTTACAAGAGACTGGCCTCCATCTTGGTTCTCCGATGCCAGAGAGATCAGACAGACTGAGGTACGCAAATACAATCCGAGACCAACATCGAGGGGGTCTAAGCCCGACGGGCATTGGCCTGCACTCAGGCCCTGGGCTGGTCGGGGGTCCACCGGTGTGCAAACCTGTCCAGGAGGTTGTTTGCTCCAGCTGGTGCAGGCGCCTGCTCCCGCCATTTTGCCTACGGGAAGCCAGAGAGTCCTAGCAGGCAAAACCGGCCAACAGGCTAGCCCGAGGAAGACATAGCTGGGGTCTAAGATGGTCAGGCCCTGGACTGCCCCCAGGCCCTGGGCTGCTCGGTGGGCCATCTGTGTGCCAACACAGCCAGGAGGTTGTTAGCTCAGCAGACTCTCCTAGCACTCTCAGGGAGCACGTGCACGCTGCCATCCTGGCTACCTGACAGACCCAATTAACACTCACAGCTGAGGGGAACTTTGCTCAGACATTGGCCTGCCAGCCTTTTGCCTAGACTCAGGGCCAGAGCAGTGAGGCTAGCTTTGTGTGCACCAACCTGGTTGGGAGTTCCGCTGGCCAGCAGAGTGATCAGCAAACAGAAAAGGTCCCTGCAGCATATACCCTCAGCACTCCCTGAAGGAGCAAACGGGCAACATCTGGTTCACAGACACAATCTGGGGCAAAGCACACTAGGGCTGCAAAGGTACCCAAGGGGAGGACAGCACATCAGCAATCTGCAACAGGGGAAACCCTGCCATCCAGTGTTGCAGAAATAGCCCTAGAGCCTCTCAGGAAGTTGAAACACCAGCCAGAGACAAGACCAACGGACTCCAGAGAAAAATGTTGGCAAAGGGCAAATGCAGGAATGCTACTAGCAGAAATCTAGGCAATATGGCAGCATCTGAACCAAACTCTCCAATATCAGCAAGTCCTGGTTATGCCAACACACCAGAGAAACAAGATTTGGATTTAAAATCACTGGTCATGATGCTGCTAGAAGAACACAAAAAGGACATAAATGAACCTCTTAAAGAAATACAGGGGAACATGAATAAGCTAGAAACCTGTATAATGGAAACACAAAATTCACTTAAAGAAATGCAGGAGAATAAGGCCCAAGAGATAGAAGCCAATAAAGAAGAAAGGCAAATAAATAAATAAATAAATAAATAAATAAATAAATAAATATAAAAAAAATAAAAAACCCTTAAAGAAATGCAGGAGAACTTGCATCAACAGGCAGAAGTCATGAAAGAGGAAACAAAAATCTCTTAAAGAATTACAGGAAAACACAAACAAACAAATGATGGAACCCAGCAAAACCATCCTGGATCTAAAACCAGAAGTAGAAACAACTAAGAAATCACAAAGGGAGACAACTTTGTGGATAGAAAACCTTGAGAAGAAATCAGGGGCCATAGATGCAAATATAAACAACAGAATACAAGAGATGGAAGAAAGAATCTCAGATGCTGAAGATACCATAGAAACCATTGACTCAACTGTCAAAGAAAATGCAAAATGCAAAAAGCTTGTATCCCAGATCATCCAGGAAATCCAGGATACAATGAGAAGACCAAACCTAAGGATTAGGTATAGATGAGAGTGAAGATTTACAACAGAAAGAGCCAGCAAATATCTTCAAGAAAATTATGGAAGAAAACTTTCCCAACTTAAAGAGAGAGATGCCTATGAATATACAAGAAGCCTACAGAACCCCAAACAGACTGGACCTGTGCAGAAATACCTTCTGTCACATAATAATCAAAACCCCAAATGCACTAAACAAAGAAAGAATATTAAAGGCAGTAAGAGAAAAAGGCCAAGTAACATATAAGGGAAGACCTATCAGAATCACACCAGACTTCTCACCAGAGACCATGAAAGCTAGAAGATCCTGGGCAGATCTCATGCAGACTCTAAGAGAACACAAATGTTAGCCAAGACTACTATACCCAGCAAAACTCTCATTCACCATAGATGAAGAAACCAAAATATTCCATAACAAAACCAAATTTACACAATATCTTTCCACAAACTCAGCTCTGCAAAGAATAATAGGAGGAAAACTCCAATACAAGGAGGGAAACTACACCCTGGAAAAAGCAAGATAGTTATCTTCCTTCATCAAACCCAAAAGAAGATAACCACTCAAATATAAAAGAACACCAAAATTACAGGAAGTAATAATCACTATTCCTTAATACCTCTTAACATCAATGGTCTCAATTCCCCAATACAAAGTCATAGATTAACAGACTGGATAAGGAAACAGGACCCCACAATTTGCTGCATACCGGAGACACACCTCAGTGTTAAAGATAAAAACTACCTTAGAATAAAAGGCTGGAAGACAATCTTACAAGCCAAAGGTCACAGGAAATGAGCAGGAGTAGCCATTCTAATATCAGATAAAATTGACTTTCAACCTAAAGTCATCAAAAGAGACACAGAAGGACACTTCTTGCTGGTCAAAGGAAAAATCCACCATGAAGAACTTTCAATTCTGAACATCTATGCGCCAAATGCAAGGGCACCCTCATTCGTAAAAGAAACTACTAAAGCTCAAAGCACACATTGCACCTAACACAATAATTGTTTGGGACTTCAACACTCCACTCTCCTCAATGGACCGATCAGGAAAACAGAAACTAAACAGGGACAGAGCAAAACTAATTGAAGCTTTGGACCAATCGGATTTGACTGATATTTATAGAACATTTCACCCTAAAGCAAAAGAATATACCTTTTTCTCAGCACCTCAAGGTACCTTCTCCAAAATCGACCATATAATTGGACACAAGGCAGACCTCAACAGATATAAGACGATCGAACTAATCCCATGCCTCCTATCAGATCACTATGGTGTAAGAGTGGTTTTCAATAGCAACAAAAACAACAGAAAGCCCACAAACGCATGGAGGCTGAATAATACTCTACTCAATGACACCTTGGCCAAAGAAGAAATAAAGAAAGAAATCAGAGACTTTTTAGAATTTAATGAAAATGAAGGCACAGCATACCCAAATCTTTGGGACACAAAGAAAGCAGTGCTAAGAGGAAAACTCATAGCCCTGAGTGCCTCCAAAAAGAAAATGGAGAGAGCATACACTAGCAGCTTAACAACATACCTGAAAGTCCTGGAACAAAAAGAAGGCAATTCACCCAGGAGGAGTAGAAGACAGGAAATCATCAAACTCAGGACTGAAATCAATCAAAGTGGAAACAAAGAGAACCTTACAAAGAATCAACAAATCCAGGAGCTGGTTCTTTGAGAAAATCAACAAGATAGATAAACCCTTAGCCAGATGACCAAAGGGCACAGAGAAAGTATCCAAATTAACAAAATTAGAAATGAAAAGGGGGATATAACAACAGAAACTGAGGAAATCCAAAAAAATCATCAGATCCTACTACAAGAGCCTATACTCAACACAACTGGAGAATCTGGAGGAAATGGACAAGTTCCTTGACAGATACAAAATACCAAAATTAAATCAGAACCAAATAGATCATCTAAACAGTCCCATAACCCCTAAATAAATAGAAGGAGTCATAGAAAGTCTTCCAACCAAAAAAAAGTACAGGACCAGAAGGTTTCAGTGCAGAATTCTATCAGACCTTCAAAGAAGACCTAACACCAATACACTTCAAACTATTCCACAAAATAGAAACAGAAGGAACACTACCCAATTCCTTCTACGAAGCCACAATTACGCTGATACCAAAACCACACAAAGATCCAACAAAGAAAGAGAACTTCAGACCAATTTCCCTTATGAACATCGATGCAAAAATACTCAATAAAATTCTTGCCAACCGAATCCAAGAACACATCAAAACAATCATCCACCATGATCAAGTAGGCTTTATCCCGGGAATGCAGGGTTGGTTCAATATACGGAAATCCATCAAAGCAATCCACTACATAAACAAACTCAAAGAAAAAAACCACATGGTCATTTCATTGGATGCTGAAAAAGCATTTAACAAAATTCAGCATCCTTTCATGCTTAAAGTCTTGGAAAGAACAGGAATTCAAGGCCCATACCTAAACATAGTAAAAGCAATATACAGCAAACTGGTAGCCAGCATCAAACTAAATGGAGAGAAACTTGAAGCAATCCCACTAAAATCAGGGACTAGACAAGGCTGCCCACTTTCTCCTTATCTTTTCAATATTGTACTTGAGGTACTAGCTCGGGCAATTCGACAACATAAGGAGGTCAAAGGGATACAAATTGGAAAGGAAGAAGTCAAACTATCATTATTTGCGGATGACATGATAGTCTACCTAAGTGACCCAAAAACTTCCACTAGAAAACTGCTACAGCTGATAAACAACTTCAGCAAATTGGCAGGTTATAAAATCAACTCAAGCAAATCAGTGGCCTTCCTATACTCAAAGGATAAGCAGGCTGAGAAAGAAATTAGGGAAATGACCCCCTTCACAATAGCCACAAACAGTGTAAAGTATCTTGGGGTGACTCTTACCAAACATGTGAAAGATCTGTATGAAAAGAACTTCAAGACTCTGAAGAAGGAAATGGAAGAAGACCTCAAAAAATGGCAAAACCTCCCAGGCTCATGGATTGGCAGGATCAATATAGTTAAAATGGTCATTTTTCTAAAAGCAATATACAGATTCAATGCAATACCCATCAAAATACCAACTCAATTCTTCGCAGAGTTAGAAAGAGCAATTCTCAAATTCATCTGGAATAACAATAAACCCAGGATAGCTAAAACTATTCTCAGCAACAAAAGAAATTCTGGGGGAATCAGTATCCCTGACCTCAAGCAATACTACAGAGCACTAGTGTTATAAACTGCATGGTATTGGTACAGTGACAGGCAGGAGGATCAATGGAACAGGATTGAAGATCTAGAAATGAACCCACACACCTATGGCCACTTGATCCTCCACAAAGGGCCTGAAAACATCCAATGGAAAAAAGATAGCCTTTCCAACAAATGGTGCTGGTTCAACTGGAGGTCAGCATGCAGAAGAATGGGAATTGATCCATCCTTGTCTCCTTGTACTAAGCTCAAATCCAAATGGATCAAGGACCTCCACATAAAGCCAGACACTCTGAAGCTAATAGAAAAGAAACTGAGGAAGACCCTTGAGGACATCAGTACAGTGAGAAAGTTTCTGAATAGAACACAAATAGTGTATGCTCTAAGATCAAGAATTGACAAATGGGACCTCATGAAATTACAAAGTTTCTGTAAGGCAAAGGACACCATTAAAAGGACAAATCGGCAACCAACAAATTGGGAAAAGTTCTTCACCAATCCTACATTAGATAGAGGGCTAATATCCAATATATATAAAGAACTCCAGAAGTTATACTCCAGAAAACCAAACAACCCTATTAAAAATGGGGTACAGAGTTAAACAAAGAATTCTAACCTGAAGAACTTTGGATGTCAGAGAAGCATCTTAAAAAATGCTCAACTACATTAGTCATTAGGGAAATGCAAATCAAAACAACCCTGAGATTTCACCTTACACCAGTCAGAATGGCTAAGATTAAAAATTCAGGAGACAGCAGGTGTTGGAGAGGATGTGGAGAAAGAGGAGCACTCCTCTACTGCTGGTGGGGTTGCAAATTGGTACAACCACTCTGGAAATCAGTCTGGCGGTTCCTCCGAAAACTGGGCACCTCACTTCTAGAAGATCCTGCTATACCACTCCTGGGCATATACCCAGAAGATTCCCCAGCATGTAATAAGGATACATGCTCCACTATGTTCATAGCAGCCCTATTTATATTTGCCAGAAGCTGGATAGAACCCAGGTATGTCTCAACAGAAGAGTAGATGCAAAAAATGTTGTATATATACACAATGGAGTACTATTCAGCCATTAGAAACAATGAATTCATGAAATTTTTAGGCAAATGGATGGAGCTGGAGAACATCATACTAAGTGAGGTAACCCAGACTCAAAAGATGAATCATGGTATGCACTCACTAATAAGTGGATATTAACCTAGAAAACTGGAATACCCAAAACATAATCCACACATCAAATGAGGTACAAGAAAAACGGAGTGGCCCCTTGTTCTGGAAAGACTCAGTGAAGCAGTACAGGGCAAAACCAGAAAGGGGAGGTGGGAATGGGTGGGTGGGAGGACAGGGGGAGGAAAGGGGTCTTATGGGACTTTCGGGCAGTGGGGGGCTAGAAAATGGGAAATAAAAAATATATCAAATAAAAAAAAGAAATTCCAATTTACTAAAACTTAGCCTTTTTGGGCAATACACAAGAGGGTTTGTACCCAAGATTTGTGTCTCATAATGAAGAAAGGCTTCATGGCATTTAAATCAACAAGATCTGCGTCACTATGGACACAACAGATTCCGATCATAGTTCATACCTTCAAGCTTCTAGATGATTTGTCAATTGTTTAAAATTGCTTTTTTTTCTATGTCGAGCTGTACAGATCTAATCTCTACATGCATAAGTCTTTCTGACAAAGGTGATCATAAATGGAATAGGAATTTACCTAAACATATTTTGTGACAACAGACAGATAATGTTCCTGTTCATTAATCATTGGCCTGCCTATGTCTTAATAACATTAATAACTGTCAGATCATGCCATGGGTTAATTGTTTAATAAAGTAACAATGTGCCTGAAAAGGTTCTGAGTTGTTTGTAACAGCAGATTTTAATTTGCTGCTTCTATATGCAGTTTATTAAATTACAAAATATCACAGATTAAAGTTTAACAAAAAATAAATAAAAATAAAATTCTGCAGCAATCAAGATATGTTTCCAAGAAAACCTTCCATTAGCTGTTCTCTTAATTAAGCACTTGCTGCCCCAAATAGCTCATACTGCATAGATTTGTGAATTTTTCTGTCATGTATTTCTCTGTAAAGAGTTATTTTTCCCTTAAACATTCCCTTGAAAATAATAATTCAGAGATGATAGTTATGTAAAATTTGATTTATTTTGCATTCTGCCCACTTTCCTACTTCTTGCTACTTTCAGTATGAATACTGTCTACTTGTTTAAACAGACGAGGTTTTTTAGGGGTAACTATTTGTAGCTATTGCCTATTATTTCTTAAAGAAAATACTCCCATTAATGTGAAACATTTATATACAAAAGTGGGAATTTTAACTGTATAGCTTAAGGGACTTGATCAAGTGATAATCTTTTTGACTTGAGCATATATTAATAAAGGGAATACTGACCTAAACCTTTGGAACAGTCTTAGTTTCCTTTATGAGGCTCTTCCTAACTTCTAACCACCTTCTGTAACAGTATAATAATAAAATTACCTAAGTTTCAAATATATACAATCTGATGAGTATGCCTTTTGCATACAGGATTAACAAACTTCAGTATCCGCTATAATACTATATTCAAAGTCACAGATAAAGTGTAAATTTAGCTGCATAAGTGTTTTGTGATAAGTATCTTTAAACAGCAAGAAAACAATAGAAAATTTATCCTACTGCAATCATAAACAGAAAAGCATAAACAGTTTCTTCACCTCTACAAAAATTACAGGGACACAACCCTTTTAAAAATAATTCATGTAATGCTCCAAAAATCTGTTTAAGGATGAAACTTCCAGAGAAAGACTTTGTGTAAAACTGTTATTTATTTCATTCAATCTGAGTTCCTATCACAGTCAGCTATCTATACTTAACCCTACAGTTAATAGAAGATAGGCACATATTAATTAAAGGAAAATCCTGTAATTTTTTTTTTTTGTAATTCATATGTGATTAAGACAGTGCTAGGGCAAAAAGGAGCCATGTCCTTCAAATATCTGGAGTAGGTGGTCCGATCACTGTATGAAGCTTCTGAACATAAACTGTAAAAGGGAAAAGCAGATGACTGCTGTTTTATGTGTCACCTTTGTTGTAACCATTCTTCCTGGATGAAATAACCTTTAAGGGATTTAAAGTATTAGGACCTTGTCCTTCTCTTCTTCATTTTTACTCTTTTACCCCATGGAAATGAGATTTGAAATCAAGGGTTTAAGAATAACCTCATATGTGAGGGACATTTACAAGTCACTATAAAGGTCCACTGGCTTAGGGAAAACTAGAAAGACCTTAAATTTGAATATCAAGTAGATGCTTGCTAAAAGACCCAGTCTAGATATAGGGAAGGCTCTGGAAGTCCTATCCCTAACAGAAGAGCAGTTGACAGCTTCTAGGGTAAGGATAGACAATTCTCTTCAGGAATGTATGCACCAACAGGTTGTCCATGTTCTAGTAGGCAATCCAACCAACATTCATACATATAAGGACAGCCAGACATCACTAAGTGGACTAACTGCATTGGATTTAGAACTGTTTTATATACTAAAAAAATGGGAATGCTTACTCACAGCTTTAGAAGAGTCCTAGTTTTCTTCTACCATCTTTCTTTCTTTCACTTCTTCCTTCATTTTCTTTCCTTTTATTTTTTCTTCTATCTTTAAGTTTCATATAAGAGACAGAGAGGCAGAGTCAGACACAAAGAGATAGAGGTATATATGTATATATAATAGATATATAGATGATATGTAGATTAGATAGATATAGGAAAAGAGACAGATAATAAAAAGATATATGATAAAGAGCAGAAATTTGAAAGGAAAAAGATGATGATAGAATGTAATAAAGAAATTTGAAGAAAAGAAATAGAGGATGGGATTGGTTTAAGCAAACAAATGATATGTAAGTATAATTAATTTTATCAATTTTTTAAATTCTTTTTTACACTCCAGACTTTATCGGCCTCCTGGCCCAACCTCTGACTGGTCCACATCCCATCTCTCCTCCCCTGTCTCCAAAAGGATGTCCTTACCCCACACCCTACCAAACCTCCCAACTCCCTGGGACCTCAAGTCTCTTGAGGATTGTGTGAATATTCTTACACTAAGTACAGACAAAACAGTCCTCTGCTATATATGTGTTGGGGGCCTCATATTAGCTGGTATATTCTATCTGGTTGGTAGTTCAGTATCTGAGAGAACTCAGAGGACCAGGTTTGTTGAGACTTCTGGTCTTCCCATGGGACTACCTGCCCTCCTCCTCCTCCTCAGCTTCTTCCAAATTATCCCTAATTCAACCATAGGGCTCATTTTGTCCACTGGTTGGCTATAAATATCTGTACCTGACTCTTTTTATTTTAACCTTTTTTTGTTCACTCCAGATTTTATCCTCCTCCCGGTCTACATTCTGACTGTTCTACATCCCATACCTCCTCTCCCACAGTCTCCATGAGGATGTCCCTAGCCTACCACACCCTACCCCACCAGGCCTCCCCACTCCCTGGTTCATTCAGTCTCTTGAGGATTAGGTACATTTTCTTTTCTCTAATTCAAACACAGGGGTCACCAGCTTTTGTCCATTGTTTGGGTGTCAATATCTGCATCTGACTCTTTCAGCTGCTTGTTGGGTCTTTCGAAGGGCAGTCATGATAAGCCCCCTTTGTGAGCACACTGTAGCCTCAATTATAGTGTCAGGTTTTGTGGCCTCCCCTTGAGCTAAATCTTACTTTGGGCCTGTCACTGGACTTTCTTTTCTTCAGGCTTTTCTCCACTGTTGTTTCTTCAGTTTGCTGCTGTTGTTGTTGTTGTTGCTGTTGTTGTTACCATTGTTTGTTTGTTTTCAGACAAGAACAATTCTTGATTGACTGTGGAATGGAAACCCCGTCTCTCCACTTGATGCCCTGTCTTCTACTAGAGATGGACTCTACAAGTTTCCTCTCCCCACTGTACAGCAGCATTTCATCTAAGGACCCTCAATTTCAAACCTGAGAGTCTCTCTCCTCCAAAGTCTCTGCTATATTCTAGATGGTCCCCCTACCTCCTACCTACCAAGGTTGCCAGTTTACACTCATTCTGCTGGCCCTCAGTCCTATTTCCCCCACCCAATACCTGATCAAGTTCCCCTCTTCTCCTTCCTGTCTCCTTTCCCACACAAATCCCCACCTACAACCCCTGTCCTGTGATTGGTTTCTTCTCGCTCTAAAGTGGGATTGAGGCATCCTCACTTGTGGCCTTCGTCTTGTTAACAATTTTTTAGGTCTATGGATTTTTTTCATGGGGATTCTATAATTTTTTGCAAATATCCATTTATCAATGAGGCTATACCACACATGTCCTTTTGGTTCTGAGATACCATGCTGATGATGAACCAGGATGATGTTTTCTAGTTCCATCCATGTGTCTGCAAAACTCATCATGTCCTAGTCCTTAATAGCTGAGTAGTATTCCATTGTGTAAATGAACCACATTTTCTGCATCCATTATTCTGCTGTGGGATATCTGAGTTGTTTCTAGCTTCTAGCTATCACAAATAAGTCTGCTATGAAAATAGTGGAACATGTTTTGCTGTGGCATGGTAAGGCATCTTTTGTGTATATGCTCAAGAGTAGTATAGCTAGATCTTCAGGTAGATCTATTTCCAATTTTCTGAGGGATCTCCAGATTGATTTCCAGAGTGGTTGTACAAATTTGCAATCCCACCAGCAATGGAGAAGTGCTCCTCTTTCTCCACATCCTCCCCAACATGCACTACCACCTGAGGTTTGGTCTTAGCCATTTGGATTGCTGTAAGGTGGAATCTCAAGGTTGTTTCAATTTGCATTGTCCTGATCACTAAAGACTGTGAACATTTCTTTATGTGCTTCATGACCATTTGAGATTCCTCTGATGCAAATTCTCTGTTTAGTTCTAAACCTTATTTTTTGATTACTTGTTTTGTTTTTTGGAGGTTACTTCTCGAGTTCTTTATTTATTTTGGATATTAGCCCTCTATCAGATTTGGAGGTAGTGAAGATAATTTTTCCAATCTGCACCTTGCCCTGTTGTCTTGTTGACTATATCCTTTGCCTTTTAGAACCTTTCAAGATTCATGAGGTCCCACTTATCAACTCTTGATCTTAGAATGTAAGCTATTGGAGTTCTATTCAGGAAATTTCCCCGTGCCAATTAGTTCAAGGCTCTTTCCCACTTTCTCTTTTATTAGATTGAGTATATCTGTTTTAAGGTTGAGGTCCTTGACCTACTTGAACTTAAGCTTTGTACAATATGACAAATATGGGTCTATTTTCATTTTTCTACATACAGGTGGCCACTTAGACCAGCATCCATTATTGAAAATGCTTTCTTTGGGGAGCTGAAGGAGTTTACAGTCCCATGGGAAGAACAATGATTTTGGCCATCCAGATGCCCCAAGACTCCCAGGGACTGAACCATCAACCAAGGGGCACACATGGTTCCAGCCAAAAATGTGGCAGAGGAAGGCCTTGTAGGGTATCAGTGGGAGGAATGGTCCTTGGTCAGGTAAAGGCTAAACAGAGGCCAGAACAAAGGGAAACAGAGGGAGGAGGAGGAGAGAGTGTGTTGGGTGGAGCGGAGCGACATATACATGAAGGCAGGAGGAAGGAGGAGAGGGAGGGGATGGCAGTCTTAGGGGAGAGGGGATATCAGGAAAGGTTTTACCATTGGCAATGCAAATGAAGACGGTATTCAATAAAAAATAAAATAAAATAAATTGACATAAAAATGCTTTCTTTTTGCCATTGTATATGTTTGATGTCTTTGTCAAATATCAAGTGTCCGTAAGTGTGTGGTTTTATTTATAGTTCTTCAATTCTACTGCATTAATCAACATGTCTGTCTATGTACTGATACCATGTAGTTTTTACCACTATTACTCTGTAGTATAGTTTGAAGTCATGGATAGTGATTTTCCCCAGCAGTTTTTGTTTATTTGTTTGTTTTTTATTGTTAAGATTGGTTTCCACTATTCTGGGTATTTTTGCTTTTTCAGATGAATTTGAGAATTGTTCTTTCCATGCTGTATCAAGCCACAATTATTCTGATACCTAAAGCACACGAAGACCCAATACAAAAAGAGAACTTCAGACCAATTTCTCTTATGAATACTGATGCAAAAATATTCAATAAAACTCTTGCAAATCGAATGCAAGATTTCAAATCTTGCATCAAATCAAAACTATCATTCAACACTATCAAGGAGACTTCATCCCAGGGATGCAAGATTGGTTCAGCATACAAAAATCCACTAACATAATCCACTATATAAACAAACTCAATGAAAAAGTCACAGGACCATCTCCTTAGATGCTGAAAAAGCATCTGACAAAATACAACATCCTTTCATGTTAAAAGTATTGGAAAGATCATGAATCCACGGCCCATACCTAAATATAATGAAAGCAATTTACTGCAAACCAACAACAAATATCAAATTAAATGGTGAGATATTTCAGCAATCCCACTAAAATCGGGGACAAGACAATGATGCCTACTCTCCCATATCTATTCAATATAGTACTCAAAGTTCTTGCTAGAACAATAAGACAACAAAAAGAGATCATAGGGACACAAACAATGGTATCACTATTTGCAGATGATATGATGTGATAGTATATATAAACAACCACAAAAATTCTATCAGAAAAATTTTCCAGCTGATAAAATACTTCAGCAAATTGGCTGGATATAAAATTAACTCAAATAAATTAGTAGTCTTCCTTTATATAATTGATAAACAGGCTGAGATAGAAATTAGAAAAACAACTCCCTTTATAATAGCAATAAATAATATAAAATATCTTGGAGTAACTCTAATCAAACAAGTGTTAAATCTGTACAACAATAGCTTCAAGTATCTCAAGAGAGAAATTGAAGAAGGTCTCAGAAAATGGAGCTCTCTCCTGCTCATGGATTGGCAGAATTAAAAGAGTAAAAATAGCCATCCTACCAAAGGCAAGCTATAGATTCAGTGCAATCCCCCATCGAAATTCCAACACCATTCTTCAGAGACATGGAAAGAACAATTCTCAGGTTCATCTGGACAATTATGCATAAGTATTAAATAAAAACATTTTAAAAGTTTTGAAGGAAAAAGATAAATTTACAGCTCCTACCTCATCAGATGTACACAATGAAATGGTTTTTCTTTAAAAAATTTGAAAGTTTAAACCAAAAAAAAATGTGAATCATTCAAAAGGAAAATAATTCCATTGTATACAACTGGATTCTATAAAAATAAGTTCAGGAAAAATCTGTGAGACAAGAGCTTAATATATATAACATATATGGCATAATGTCAAAAAAAGGAGAGCATGGGCAAAGTTTTTGTAATATAAGAACAGAACAGAAATATAAATATGTACAGAAAAACCTAAAATGGCAAACCAAAAATTAACTCTATGGCTGACAAATAAAATAATGAAATCAAATTAACTAGTTGGATTAAAAAGCAAATTTATACAGACAAGAAGATAGTGATCCTGTAGTGCATCAACAGGAGTACAGATATATACTGCTTTTATTTTAGTTCCAGAAGAATAAAAGAAGAGGAAAAAGGAAGAAAACTTGAAGGAAGAGGGAGAAGGAGAACAGTGGCAGAGAGAATATTTAAAGAAATAGTGCTAAATATTTAAGTATATGGAAAAATATAAATTTAAGTATGTTGAGATCTCACATAATTCCAATAGGGTTCACTCAATGGGACATGCAATGAAATAGATTGCAGTAAAATCAATATCAAAAGAGAAATTGATAGAAACCCCACAGCTGAGGAATTCTCAGTAAAACTATATGTGAGATTGTTATGAAAAAATCTAAGGAAAAGAAATCAAGGGGTCAAATATTTAAATGATAAAGTAAAAAGAGTCAGCCAGGACCCAAAATCTGGTAAACATCAACAAAAATCCTTCAAAGGACTAGGCCTGGGAGACGGCTTAATGGATAGTGTGCTTTCTGGAGAAGCAACATGTTCTCACATCTTCAGTGTTCCTATAAAAGCAGGGTGTACTAGAGCCTACTGTAACTCAGGAATTAGGAGGGTGAAGTCTGGTGGCTCCTGGGACAGTTAAGTTAGCTGACCAGCAAGTCTATCTCAAGGCCTGAGGTCCATGTCACCAGGAGACCCTCTGTTAAATCCTAAGGTAAAGTTAAAGGAGAAAGACATCTGATGTTACATTCAGGCCCTCACACATACACACATGGCAAACCCATCCCTCACACAAACACACATACAAATACAAAATTTGCTGACAAATAATAAAATATATTTAAACATTCAAACTTATACAATAAATTTAAGTATAAATTGAGGCTGCCTTGAAAAAATTAAGGATAGATGAATATGTTGTCAGTGGGCCCTCCCTGTAAGATATTTGAAAGGAAGCTTTGCTGACATGTAAGGGAACTGGGAAAAAAAGCACAAAGAAACAAGAAGAAATAAAGACCTAATAATAAGAATATATGGACAATTATAAACTTGGTGTTATAAAAATGCTGATTTATGTGATTTGAGGTCAATATGTATTTTTATAAGTCAAAAACATTGCTACTATAATATTGTTTTTAATTCCCTTATTATTTTATGCATAATTGAAGATAAGTTTATTAAAACAGTCAGTTAAACATATGGGGAATATCCTGAGTGACAGTAATTTCTAAAATCTGTCATTTATAAGTTGGCAATTGAGTCCTAAAAGGAATAAATTCTTTGCAGGTTATTAAGAATAAAATCAATATATAATACAAGAATATGTATTACAATAAATGACAGTAGTATATTAAGGAGATGTTCACTCCTACATTAGTTATAAAAATTATAATACTGATGTAACCTATGGGTCAATCAGGAGATACATGGACTTGAGTTATATTTATAACAGTGGATGCTTCCTTATGCGTAGAGAATCAGGTTTAAACTTATATTCTGGATCCCAAAACTCAGTAAGCTGAGGCAGAAAGAAGACAGCAAATTCAAGGTCATTTCATTCTATGCAATGATTTTTGAGGCTAGCAAGTCATGGTTGCATGGTACAACTCTGTCTCTACAGACAAGAAAAAAAGTAAAAAAAAGAAAGGAAGGAAGGGAGAAAGGAAGGAAACCAAATATTATAAAGTGGACTTTCTCAGTCCAAATCTTTATTTTTACAAAGCCCTAAAGAAATTAGAGTGCACTTAAATGAAGTAATTTGTCTTCTAGACATTCTTAAGCAAGTAATTTTTAATAATGTAATTGTGGAATTAGAACTACATTTTTCACTATTCAGTAATTATTTTATTTCAAACATATAAAATGGCTTTTTAAAGAGAGGAATTTAAAAAAGTTATTACAAGTTCCACTTGGAAAAAAGAATGAATGTTTTGAATTTTATTAGGGAAGAATAAAGCAGCTAATTAGAGTTAGTTTTATGAGTCTATATGATCAGTTTCAGTAAGGGCCCATAATGAATTTAGAAACAATGTCTGATCTTACTGCACTCTCAGAGACACATTCATGCATTATGACTGGAAATAGGGCAAAGCTAGCATCACCTCAAACATCACCACCTCAGTTCATCATCAAGTTCTCCAGTCTTTTCACTCTGCTGCCACTGTTGCCAAAGCACACATGTAGAATATCTGGACCATGTTGTTACCTGACCTTCCACACACCAACCATTTCCTACAGTACAACAAAGATTTATCTATCTCTATCTCTATCTCTATCTCTATCTCTATCTCTATCTCTATCTCTATCTCTATCTCTATCTAGCTATATCTATAATCTATATATCTATCTATATGTATCTATCTATATCTATATCTATATCTATATCTAATCTATATCTATATCATCTATATCTATATCTAGAGATGTGCCTATTTGATATAACCTGCCTACATGATCTTTCTATCAATGTATTGGAAAAATGTGTTTTTCTATAATCTTTTTTTGTTCTGTTATACAAAGTCTGTGAAACTGCTGCAATGTTGAAACTATGGGATGCCATGAAGCTTTGAAATTTTAGACAACACAAATTCATGTTCCCGAGCTACTGTGGGCATATTTTGTTTCAAAATACATCAACCCTATTAGAACAGAATTGTATTTCTTATTTCAATAATAGGATGTAAAAAGTTATATAATGTCACTGAGCTTCCGTTTCCCTATCTATGAGATGGGATGATCACAAAATTTGCATGGAATTAAATTATATGAAACAAAGAATTCTATATGATAAAAACTGGAATACTGATTATATTATTCAATTTAAGTCCTTGTTAGATATATGCATCATGCAGATTGTACTAATAATTTCCAATAATTGGATCTTTATACTAATAGATGCAGTCAAAGGAAATGTCTCTTTGAAGTAAACCACTACACTTTCTTAAAATAGTTTGATAGCATTATTGACATCCTGACCCTCAAATCCCATGCAATCTCGTTACTATTCAATCTTCATTCTTTTCTCTGAATCTGAAGGCATTGAACACAAAATTCTGCATGGGAGAACTATCTTGTTAAAACAGCTCATGGATCTATTAGATTTGTTCGTTTTAGATATAAAAAGTTCCTAAATTATTAACTCCCCTTAAAGTGATATTTGATGGCAAAAGTAATATGTGCATGAAGTATTAAGTGATTTTTATGAAGAAAAGCCAAGTAATTTGACAGAACATAATAATTACCCTGTCAAAAAATACAAGTTTCCATTTTCTCTGGGAAATATATATTGCATGGTTTCTGTTTCACAAGCTGTCATCAAGATGCTGAGATTTATTTCTCCTTTAATTGAACTATGACATCCATTTGTGGAAAATGTATATTCAGTAATTCCTTTCCTATAATTGTGCAGAACCCCAATTGGGATATTCATGTTCAGTTGTGCAAAATTATGATTATGGCTTGCCTCCCATGCGAGCAGAGATTTCTTAGGGTTAAAGAAATGTACTTTGCTGATAATGAAGTAAATTCATGATAGACTTTAAAAATGAATCTATATCTGTTATAGGCAACATTGATTTCTCCTAATATGTTGGAAACTATGGCTGCCATGGTAACTATTGTAGCAATTAAAATAGTATTTTCTTAATCCAATGAGGGTTTATGATTCTCTCCATCTTGTTATATTTGAAATGTTCTTCTCAATAGGTTCAGTACAGAAAGTTGGGAAATCAAGCTGCCTCCATCTTGCAATAATTATTTTTTGTCCTTATACGACTGTCAAGTATGCATAATCAGATAGGGAAAGGACTAAATGATGCTTTATAGGATAGGTTTTTGAGCAGTAACTGAAGTAGTAATACTGTATCTTCAAACACTGTGCAGATGCATGAAGAGGCTGTAAAATGTAATGTGCATTTTGTTCATCAGAGAAAGTAGATGATTTTCTTAAAATCCTCTGTCACTGACCATTCAAACCATATTAGTTACTGGCATTTCCCCTTATTTATGTAGTAAAAGAATATTGGCAAGTCCTAGTAACCAATGCCTTATAACATGGAACTCATAACAAATAACAAACTTGATTCAATAACCAGTTGTCAGCTTTCTTTCTTGTGAATTCCTAACTGGATATTCAGTCCCTGTAATTGAAGAACAGTTGAAAGCTGGTTTACACCATTAAACTTTATATCTGTCCTCTCAAAGTGACCACAATACCTTGTCTTCACTGTTTTGTTTGATTACTTATTTTCACTGCAGAAACCATTAAGTGTTTACTGTTTCATGTTTAACAATTTTTGTAAAAACATCCCCAGTGTTGCACTAGTTAACAGGCTGTCAAAACCTCCATAATAATTGCAATTTATCATTCAGCTATAAAATTTCTCAACAGGCAATGCTTGGGCACATTATTTGAGTTTTGCAGCCATTTTATTAATGCATAACTTTCTTATAAAAACTGACAAGAGGCTTCCAAGAAAAGAAACATGGAGATGAGGAAGAGGAGAAGTAAAAAAAAACTAATCCAAGGCTTCCCACAGAAGTACCAAGTGTACAAAGGCAGAGATGGGCTGAGAAAAAGCACATGAAAGCCAGGTGGCAGAAAGAACACCAATGGAGATCCCAGAAGGAGTGAACAAAAAGAAAGAGAATAACTAAACACATACAACAAAAGGAAAGAAGAAAGCCTCTAGAGGTGAAAGAGAGGCTCACCATGGGATCTCATTGAATATATTTCTACTTCTCTGCTGAAAAATTCCATCATGATGTAGATATGAATTTTCCCCAGTTTGGATTCATGGTTAGAGACTTAGTTCATAGTGCATCAGTGTCCAGAATAAAAGCATTTGGAGCATGATTTATTTATGATCATTTGACATTATCAAGGGATTAGTCTCATGATAGATTCATAATATGATAGTATTATTGAAAGGTGGTAGGGAGTAGAAGGCTGCATCTACTTCATTATCAGGGGCATACTCTGGAAAACTAAGCTTAATCCCCAACTCATTCTTCATTTTGCTTTCCTCTTACATTATTTATGCTGTTATGATCCACCTCCCCAGAAACTCAGAAATAGTAGGGTAGATATACTATGGCTATTTTATTATAGCCCCTGAAAGTAAAAGCCAAAATGAACTCTTCTCTTAAGTTGCTTTTCTTAGATATTTTTAAAAGTAAGTATCCTAAAAAAGCAGTATAGAATTACTGAATGAACAACCATTTATTGAATATCTTATACCTTTAGAAAGTATATAAGTTGCCATCAGTCATACATATTGCATATGAAATCTAGCTGGTGATAAGTACAATTCTCAGTGGCATAGACTTTAAAGCAGGGGCAAATACACACTGGTGTATTGGTCAAAGTATAGTACATCTGAAGCTTGGAGGGTAAAGAGGAGCTGAGGAGTTTATACAATCTGAACACACTTTAAGCATGACAGAATCGAAGACACACTTAAACATAATCCCTCCAGGGATCTGTAGTCCATGATGCCATCTTCATTGTCTTAAGAAGAAATAAAATGAAATGGAAGAACACTAAGACAAAAAGTGAAGCTTAAGAAATGCCCCGATAGAAAGATAAAGACAAAGGAAAATACCAACTCACCAGATCTATAGCAAAATTCTATTTTTAGACGATTGTAGTACTCCATGTGCGTTGGACCTTCCTTCTTCATTACAAGCTGGATGCGAGAAGATGACACAGGCTGACCCCTGGACTGACTTCCTATTCTGTAACAGTAACTAGCACACTGCAGAGTCTGTTTCAACCAGGCAAGAGTTAAAACTGAAATAGACACATGCATAAATTGTCAAAAGCATAAAAAGGTAGTTATATTTTCTTTTGTCGAATTCTTTAACATTTTATGAGGACATCCCTCAGATGTCATGACAGAGAGAGGGAAATGATCCACTGAGATGCTATATAGAAATCTCAGTTCAGTTTGAATCACTCAACTGGATGATTGTCAGCGTATTTAAGCACAATAGAATTTGGGGAAAAGTTTTCAGGCAACAGCCTTTCCCATGCTATGTTTCCAGGCAACAATCACTCCATTCACGGTGTACAGTAAAACATAAGGTATGAGTGCTTAGAAACTCCATTGCAAAGTACATGTTACCCTGAAGGTGATTCTACGTGAAGTTACTAGCACCAGGATCTAAGGAAAGATCTTTCCTGGTTTCAGTCATGCAGATAGCACCACAGGTCATTTGGGCTATTGGCTAGCTTTGGTACTAGTTGTGGGAGATTGAGGGAACCCATGACTATACAGATAGTACACATTTCATTTAGAATATGAGCAACTGCCAATCCTGCTTTTGGAAATTTGAGAGGCTTCAAATAGGTAAGCAGATCACCAGGCTATCAATTACCTCTAGTTGCTAACCTTCTTGGTGGAAGAACATTTATTTCCTCCTTTGAAGAAACACCTCTGAGTGATTAGAATTCCCATTTTCCTTGAAGATCTGTGGGTTCAAGAATATGCTCATGTTTCCAAAGATTACAGTAAATTATGTTCTTAAATCATCACAATATAATTTCCTAGTCAAAATAGAAATAAAATAGCAAAAAGGAAATTGATTGCTACATGGTAGATTTGAGATATTTAATATATTTATTAATAATAGTGAAATCCAATTTAACTTCAATTGCTAATTTTCACAAATTCAATTTAGCTTCAAACACCAATCTTCATATGAGTTAAACCTAGCTATGCCACATATGAGACAGAAAGTCTGAACTATTAATTTCGCCTAACATCAGTCCCTTTTTTGGTCAGTCTGATCTCTGTTTGCTTTATCATTCTCCATGCATCCAGTGTAAGTGTTGCAGCTCTGAAGGGAAAGGCTGCCCCTACAGAAATAATGAAACACTGCTAAGGCTGCTGCAGGAAAGGTTTCCTCTGTGCACATGTATCATATCTGCTCTGACAAGGGATGGTTTCTCCAGCTAAAGTATTACAGATCTATATGAGAGTTATCCTGGCAATCTGGAGCCAAGTAATACCACAAAACCATGCTGCACAATAAACCTCAAATGACAGGTTTATTGAGAGAGAAAAACCCAGGAGGACAGCTGCCTGTGCGCTGGCAAGCATTAGGGAACTAAACGGAAAGTGGGATTTATACGTGACTTCTTACTGGGTGTAGGTTTCCAAGGTAGAGCTTTCCATGATGTGGATTGGTGGGATTTCAATTTCTGAGTTTATGTGGGTGCAAGAATTGTGAGATTTCCTGCTCAGGGATTGGTGGGTTTCTAAGGCAAGCCTAGGGATTGGTGGAGTTCTGCTTCTTCGTCCTGGTCTTGGCCTTTAGGAAGGCAATGTGATTTTTCAGTGACCTTTTATCCTACATTCAATATATTCTCCTTATGAGCTGAAAACTGGAAACCTGAGCATCAGAAGAGAGTCTTTGGTTATGTTGTACTTTTAACGGGATATTTTAACTCTTGCTACCTGCATGTACTTCTGTAGAGAACTTCCTTCAGCATTCACCATAGTTCTTAACTACAGTTCTGGAAACTGGAAACTCTCCATGATGGCCTAAATTATGCCATCATCTGTTACAGAATATAGGTTAATCTGGTATTACAGAGACTAGAAATAACAATCTTAGTGCTAATGAAGTAAAATGGAAGTAGAGGCCTAGTAGAAAAGGTATGATGTCATGGATGAATGTTATTTCTAGTTCCTTGCACAATACTTAGGGAAATTCTTTGAAATGCATTGCTTCACGTTAAGGTTAATTTTGTATACACACATAAACACTCACACATACATACATAAACACACACACACATACACACCCTATGTATATGTATTCATGTATGTATACATATTCATATCCCACATGGAATAGAAAAAAAGCATAGAAAAGAGAAAGTAAGATCTTCTGTCTTTACTTTTGTTTTGTCCCAAAAGGATTATGATTCTTTATTATCTGGCTTTCTTTTTTTATTCGATATATTTTTTATTTACATTTCAAATGATTTCTCCTTTTCTGGCCCCCTACTCCCCGAAAGTCACATAAGCCCTCTTCCCTCTCCCTGTTCTCCCACCAACCCCTTCCCACTTCCCTGTTCTGGTTTTGCCCTATACTGCTACACTGAGTCTTTCCAGAACAAGGGGCCACTCCTCCATTCTTCTTGTACCTCATTTGATGTGTGGATTATGTTTTGGGTATTCCAGTTTTCTAGGTTAATATCTACTTATTAGTGAGTTCATACCAACCATAATTCATCTTTTGAGTCTGGGTTACCTCACTTAGTATGATGTTCTCCAGCTCCATCCATTTGCCTAAGAATTTCATGAATTCATTGTTTCTAATGGCTAAATAGTATTCCATTGTGTATATATACCGCATTTTTTGCATCCATTCTTCTGTTGAGGGATTCCTGGGTTCTTTTCAGCTTCTGGCAATTATAAATAGTGCTGATATGAACATAGTAGAGCATGTATCCTTATTACATGGTGGGGAATCCTCTAGGTATATGCCCAGGAGTGGTATAGCAGGATCTACTGGAAGTGAGGTGCCCAATTTTCGGAGGAACTGCCAGACTGATTTCCAGAGTGGTTGTACAAATTTGCAACCCCACCAGCAGTGAAGGAGTGTTCCTCTTTCTCCACATCCTTGCCAACACCTGCTGTCTCCTGAATTTTTAATCTTAGCCATTCTGACTGGTATAAGGTGAAATCTCAGGGTTGTTTTGACTTGCATTTCCCTAATGACTAATGAAGTTGAGCATTTTTTTAAGATGTGTTTCTACCATCTGAAGTTCATCAGGTAAAAATTCTTTGTTTAACTCTGTACCCCATTTTTAATAGGGTTATTTGGTTTTCTGGGGTCTAACTTCTTGAGCTCTTTGTATATATTAGATATTAGCCCTCTATTTGAAGTAGGGTTCTAGCTTGGGCAATTAGACAACATAAGGAGGTCAAAGGGATACAAATTGGAAAGGAAGAAGTCAAACTATCATTATTTGCAGATGATATGATAGTATACCTAAGTGATCCAAAAAACTCCACCAGAGAACTCCTATAGCTGATAAATAACTTCAGCAAAGTAGCAGGTTATAAAATCAACTCAAGCAAATCAGTAGCCTTCCTATACTCAAAGGATAAGCAGACTGAGAAAGAAATTAGGGAAATGACCCCCTTCGCAATAGCCACAAACAGTATAAAGTACCTTGGGGTGACTCTTACCAAACATGTGAAAGATCTGTATGACAGAAACTGGAAGACTCTGAAGAAGGAAATGGAAGAAGATCTCAAAAAATGGAAAAGCCTCCCATGCTCATGGATTGGGGGGATTAATATAGTTATAATGGCCATTTTGCCAAAAGCAATATACAGATTCAACGCAATACCCATCAAAATCCCAACTCAATTCTTTGTAGAGTTAGAAAGAGCAATTCTCAAATTCATCTGGAATAACAAAAAACCCAGGATAGCTGAAAGTATTCTCAACAACAAAAGAAATTCTGGGGGAATCACTATCCCTGACCTCAAGCAATACTACAGAGCAATAGGGTTAAAAACTGCATGATATTGGTACAGTGATAGGCAGGCAGATCAATGGAACAGGATTGAAGATCCAGAAATGAACCCACGCTATGGCCACTTGATCCTCCACAAAGGGCCTGAAAACATCCAATGGAAAAAAGATAGCCTTTCCAACAAATGGTGCTGGTTCAACTGGAGGTCAGCATGCAGAAGAATGCAAATTGATCCATCCTTGTCTCCTTGTACTAAGCTCAACTCCAAATGGATCAAGGACCTACACATAAAGCCAGACACTCTGAAGCTAATATTAAAGAAACTGAGGAAGACCCTTGAGGACATCGGTACAGGGGGAAAATTTCTGAACAGAACACCAATAGTGTATGCTCTAAGATCAAGAATTGACAAATGGGACCTCATAAAATTATAGTTTCTGTAACAAAAAGGGCACCATCAAAAGGGCAAATCATCAACCAACAAATTGTCTTTACTTTAAAAAGAACAAGAAAGTGAAATTAAGATAACTCAGTCCAAAAGGGAATTTCTCCATATCTGACATCCTGATTGTGATTGTTTAATCCACATGTTAGAACTAAAGAACAAACTTTGAAAGTTGGACTTGGAAATCAACATGTGTACTGTGGAGATTCTCTCTCTCTCTCTCTCTCTCTCTCTCTCTCTCTCTCTCTCTCTCTGTGTGTGTGTGTGTGTGTGTGTGTGTGTGTGTGTACATGAGATAGACATGCCCCTCTCTTTAGTATGGCTAAGGTTTATCTATATTGTTGATTTCCTCAAAGAACTGGCTCCTGGTTTTGCTGATTCTTTGTATTTTTTTTTCTTCTTGGTTGATATCAGCCCTGAGTTTGATTATTTCCTTCTGTCTATTCCTCTTGGGTGTATTTGCTTCTTTTTGTTCTAGAGCTTTCAGATGTGCTATCAAGCTGCTAGTGTACACTCTCTCTAATTTCTTTTTGGAGGTACTCAGAGTTATGAGTTTTGTTCTTAGCACTACTTTCATTGTGTCCCATAAGTTTGGGTATGTTGTGCCTTCATTTTCATTCATTCTAAAATGTCTTTAATTTCTCCCTTCACCAAGTTATCATTGAGTAGAGCATTGTTCACCTTCCACTGTGTATGTGGGCTTTCTATTGATTAATTATTTTATTTATTTATTTATTTATTTATTTATTGCTCCAATAACTGTCCAAAATGGGACTGGACAGGAACACACAGGGCACAGAAACAGTGGAGCAGCTGGGACAGAATCATTTCAGTCTCATCAGCACCCAGAATCTAAGGCTGTTCCATAGCCCTTGGCACCCATACCCTGCTCAGGGGAGAGCTGGTCTTGGCAGGAGTGCTGGAATAGACTTACAGGCCCATAGGATGGACAAACTCTAGTCAGAGACAGCAAGAACAACTAACATTATACATAACCAGATAAATAGAGGCAAGTACAAGAAACTTATCGAGAGAAATCATGGCTAGTTGGCATCATAAGAACCCAGTTGTCCTACAACAGCAAGTCCTAGATACCCCAACACACTGGAAAAGGGAGATATGGATTTAAAATCACATCCCATGATCCTCATAGAGGACTTTAATAAGGACATAAATAACTCCCTTAAATAAATGCAGAACACTGGTAAACAGGTAGAAGCTCTTAAAAAGGAAACACAAAAAATCCTTAAATAATTACAGGAAAACACAACCAAACAGGAGAAGAAATTGAACAAAACCATCCAGAATCTAAAAATGGCAATAGAAACAATAAAGAAATCACAAAGAGTGGCAATCCTGGAGATAGAAAAGCTAGGAAATAGATCAGGAGTCATAGATGCAAGCATCTCCAACAGACTAGAACAGATAAAAGAGAGAATCTCAGGTACAGAAGATACGATAGAAAACACTGACACAATTGTCTAGAAGATGCAAAATGTAAAATTCCCCTAACCCAAAACATGCAGGAAATCCAGGACACAATGAAAAGGCCAAAGCTAAGGATACTAGGTATAGAAGATAGTGAATATTCCCAACTTAATGGGCCAGTAAATATCTTCAATGAAATTATAGAAGAAAACTACACAAACCTAAAGAAAGAGATGCCCATGAACATACAAGAAACCTACCAAACTCCAAATAGATTGGACCACAAAAGAAAGTCTTGCTATCACATAATAATCAAAACATCAAGGGCACAAAGTAAAGAAAAAATATCAAAAGCAGTAAGGGAAAAAGCTCAAGTAACATGTAAAGGCAGGCCTATCAGAATTATACCAGACTTCGCACCAGAGACTACAAAAGCCAGAATATCCTCGGCAGATATCATACAGACCCTAAGAGAACACAAATGCCATTCCAGGCTACTATGCCCAGCAAAACTCTCGACTCACCTAGATGGAAAAACCAAGTTATACCATGAGAAAAACAAATTTATACAATATTTTCCCCAAATCCAGCATTACAAAGGACAATAAATGGAAAACTATAGCACAAGGAGGCAAACTATACCCTAGAAAAAGCAAGAAAATAATCTTCTTTTAATCTTCTTTTAACAAACCAAAAGAAGATAGCAATATAAACATAATTCCACCTCTAACAACAAAAATAACAGGAAGTAACAATTACTTTTACTTAATATCTCTTAATATCAATGTACACAGTGCCCCAATAAAAAGACATAGACAAACAGACTAGATAATTAAACAGGACCCAATATTTCGCTGCACACAGGAAACACACCTCAGTGATAATGGCAGATACTACCTCAGAGTAAAAGGCTGAAAAACAATTTTCCAAGCAAATGGTCTGAAGAAACCAGTTAGAGTATTCATTCTAATATCCAATATAATCTACTTTCAACCTAAGGTTATCAAAAAAGGTGAGAAATGACACTTCATACTCATCAAAGAAAAAATCTACAAAGATGAGCTCTAAATTATGAATATCTAATGCAAGGGTACCCACATTCATAAAAGAAACTTCATTAAAACTCAAAGCATACTTTGCACCTCACACAATAATAGTGGGAAGCATCAACACCCCACTCTCATCAGTGGACAGATCATGGAAACACAAACTAAATAGAAACACAGTGAAACTAAAGAAGTTATGAGCCTGATGGATTTGACAGTATATATAGAACATTGTTTGCATCATAAAATAAAAGAACATACTTTCTTCTCAGAACCTCATGGTACTTTCTCCAAATTAAATGTAAAATAAGACTCAAAAGAGGTTTCAGCATATACAAGAAGATTGAAATAATTCAATGCATCAGATCACCAGGGACTAAGACTGGTCTTCAATAACAAAAAAATAAAATAAAATAAATAAATAAATAAATTAATTAATCAATAGAAAGCCCACATACACAGTGGAAGCTGAACAATGCTCTATTCAATGATAAATTGGTGAAGGAAGAAATAAAGAAAGAAATTAAAGACTTTTTAGAATGAATGAAAATGAAGGCACAACATACCCAAACTTGTGGGACACAATGAAAGTAGTGCTAAGAGCAAAACTCATAGCTCCAAGTACCTCCAAATAGAAATTATAGAGAGCATTCACTAGCAGCTTGACAGCACATGTGAAAGCTCTTGAACAAAAAGAAGCAAATACACCCAAGAGGAGTAGACAGAAGGAAATAATCAAACTCAGGGCTGACATCAATCAAGTGGAAACAAAAAGAACTCTACAAAGAACCAACAACACCAGGAGCCAGTTCCTTGATGAAATCAACAATATAGATAAACCCTTAGCCATCTAAACAGAGGGGTACAGAGACAGTAATCAAATTAACAAAATCAGAAATGAAAACAGAGACATAACAATAGAAACCAAGGAAATCCAAAAAAAAATCATCAGATCTTACTACAAAAGCCTATATTCTACAAAACTGGAAAACATGGATGTAGTGGACAATTTTCTAGACAAATACCATGTACCAAAGTTAAATCAGGATCAGATAAACCATCTAAACATTACCACAACCTGTAAAAAATAGAAGCAGTCATTAGTAGTCTCCCAAACCCCCCAAAAAAGTCCGAGAGTAGGTCGTTGTAATGCAGAGTTCTCTCATACCTTAAAGAAGAAGACCTAATACCAATACTCTTCAAACTATTCCACAAAATAGAACCAGAAGGAACACTATCCAATTCATTCTATGAAGCCACAATTAAGCTGATACCAAAACTGCAGAAAGACCCCCCCAAAAAAGAGAACTTCAAACTAATTTCTCTTATGAATATCATCGCAAAAATAGTCAATAAAATTCTCACAAACTGAATCCAAGAACATATCAAAACTATCATCCATCATGATCAAGTAGGTTTCATCCCAGGGATGCAAGGATGGTTCAACATATGGAAATCCATCAATGTAATCCACTATGTAAACAAACTCAAAAAAAGAGTACCATATAATCATTTAATTAGATGCTGAGGGAGCATTTGACAAAACCCAAGACCCCTTCATGACAAACGTCTTGGAAAGATCAGGAATTCAACCCCATATGTAAACATAGTAAAAGCAATTTATAGCAAACCAGTAGCCCACATCAAACTAAATGGAGAGAAACTTGAAGCAATCTCATTGAAATAATGGACTAGACAAGGCTGCCTACTCTCTCCCTGCCTGTTCACGATAGTACTTGAAGTCTTAGCCAGAGCAACAATCAACAAAAGGAGGCAAAAGGGCTACAAATAGGAAAAGAAAAAGTCAAAATATCACTATTTGCAGATGACATAATTAAGTGACCCCTAAAATTCCACCAGGGAATTCCTAAACCTGATAAACAACTTCAGCAATGTGGCTGGATAAAAACTTCACAGAAACAAATCAGTGGTCTTCTTCTACTCCAAGTATAAACAGGCTGAGATAGAAGTTAGAGAATCAAGACCCTTCACAATAGCCATAAAGAATATAAAGTATCTTGGTATGACTCTAACCAAACAAGTGAAAGATCTGTATGACAAGAACTTCAAATCTCTGAAGAAAGAAATCAAAGAAGAGCTCATTAGATGGAAACATCTCCCATGCTCATGGATTGGCAGGATTAATGTAGTAAAAATGGCCATCTTGCTGAAAGCAATCTATAGATTCAATGCAATTTCCATCAAAATTCCAGCTCAATTCTTCATAAAGTTGGAAAGAACAATTTCCAAATCCATCTGGAATATAAAAAAAAAAAACTAGGAGAGCTAAAACTATTTTCAAAAATAAAAGAACTTCTGGGAAAGTCACCATCCCTGATCTCAAGCTTTATTACAGAGCAGTAGTGATAAATACTTCATGGTATTGGTACAGAGAGAAGCAGGTAGATCAATAGAACAGAATTGAAAACTCAGAAATGAATCCACTCACCTATGGTCTCATGATCTTTTACAAAGGAACTAAAAATTTTCCAAAGGAAAATTGACAGCATTTTCAACAAATGTTGCTGGTTCAACAGGTGGTCAACATGTAGAAGAATTCAAGTTCATCCATTCTTATCTCCCTTTACAACAGTCAAGTCTAAGAGGATCAAGGACCTCCACATAAAACCAGATACACTGAAACATAGAGGAGAAAGTGGTAAAGAGCCTCGAGAACATGGGCACAGGGGAAATTTTCCTGAACAAAACACCAATAGCTTATGCTCTAAGATCAAGAATTGACAAATGGGACTTCATAAAATTGCAAAGCTTCTGTAAGTCAAGAGACACAGTCAATAGGACAAAATGGCAACCAACAGATTGGGAAAAGATCTTTACAACTCTACACACAATAGAGGGCTAATATCTGATATGTACAAATAACTCAAGTAGACTCCAGAGAATCAATTAACCCTTTTATAAATGTGGTGCAGAGCTAAAGAATGAATTTTCAATGGAGGAAACTGGAATGAGTGAGAAACACCTGAAGAAATGTTCAACATTCTTAGATATCAGTGAAGTGCAATCCAAACAACACTGAGATTCTACCTCACACCAATCAGAATGGCTAAGGTAAAAAACTCAGGTGACAGCAGATACTGGCAATGATGTGGAGACAGAGGAACACTCCTCCACTGCTGGCGGGATTGCAAGCCGGTACAAACACTCTGGAAATCAGTGTGGTGGTTCCTCAGAAAATTATACATAGTACTAAATCAGGACTAGCTATACCACTGTTGGGAATATACCCAGAAGATGCTCCAACATGTAATGAGGACACATGCTTCACTATGTTTATAGCAGCTAAATTTATAATAGTCAGAAGCAGGAAGGAACACAGATGTCCCTCAACTGAGGAATAGATACAAAAAATGTGGAACATTACACAATGGAGTACTACTCAGCTATTAAAAACAATGACTTCATGAAATTTTTAGGCAAATTGATGTTATACTAGAAAATATGCTTTATGAGGTATTCCAATCACAAAACAACAACAGTACTCACTGATAAGTCTATATTAGCCCAAAAGTTTGGAATGCCCAAGATATAATTCACAAATCACATGAAGCTCCAGAAGATGTAAGACCAAAGTGTGGATATTTTGGTCCTTCTTAGAAGGAGCAAAATGCCCATGGGAAAAGATGTAGAGAAAAAGTGTGGAACAGTAACTGAAGGAAAGGCCATTCAGAGACTGCACCACCTGGGGATCCATCCCATATACAATTGCCAAACCCAGACATTATTGTGGATATCAAGAAGTGGTTGCTGAAAGGAGCCTGATATAACTGTCTTCTGAGAGACTCTTCCAGTGCCTGACAAATACAGAGGTGGTTGCTCATAGCCAACCATTGGACCAAGCACAGGGTCCACATTGGAGGAGCTAGAGAAAGGACTGAAGGAGCTGAAGGGGTTTGTAGCCCCATAGGAAGAACAATATGAACCAACAATAACTCCTAGAGCTCCCAGTGATTAAACCTCAAACCAAAGAGTACACATGGAGGGATTCATGCCTCCAGCTGTATATGTTGGAAAGGTAAGAGGAGAGGCCCTTGTTCCTGTGAAGGCTCATTGCCCCAGTGTAGGGAAATGTCAGGGCAGGGAAGTGGGAATGTGTGCGGATGAGCAGGAGGAGGAGAACTGGATACAGTGTTTTCAGTAGGAAAACCAGGAAAGGAGATAAGATTTGAAATGTAAATTAAAGAATATCCAATAAAAGTTCAAAAGAAAAATCAAGGAAGAAAGTCAAAATTCACAGTGCAAAGACAGTGAATGTAAAGTTTGTTGAACTATTTCTAATGGCTTAGAAAATACAATAGAAAACTGAACACCTACTCATTTCTTTTATCTCAAATATAAATTTGATTTTGCCATATTTTAAAGAAAACTAAGCAGCATTATTCTATATTCGGCAAAGACCAGGGACCACCTAAGAACCCCATGCTACTCTTGTATTTTAATAGCAAGGTAATAAATGAAGTAAATGTACAGGTCTAATTTGTGGAAAAATTGTACAGAGCTGAGTGGGCCACCTAAGTTTTGGTACTATGAGAGACAGTGGAGGAAATGTACATTTTTCCATAAATATGTAGATATAAATATGCGTGCTTACAGATGTTTGGATTATTTCTTTTCCTGACATGGTTACAATCCATACAGATTTCTATTGATTCACCCCATCTTTCTTGTTGCCTTCCAGCCATAACTGATATCTGTGAAATAACATGGTCTGCATGTGGGCAGGAGTTGCGGAGTAAAATTGAATTATAAATCCTTAGCCTTTAGTGCTTATCTCCAGTTATTCTATGTGAACAAGAAAATGTGACAGAGAAGTAAGCTTTTGGAGGCCTGAAAACATTCATGTATTTCAGTAGATTGACAAATTATCTTTGAGGATAACTTTTTTAACTTTAATTAATTAATTAATTAAATTTTTCACATCATGTCATTAAAGGATTAGAAAAGAAAATGGAAGATCAAGCCAAGGGAGTAATATAGTGTGAGAACTAGTAACTGATCCTGTCTAATGTTTATATTCTTCCCAGTCTAAGTTCTCTGGTCAGACACATAGTCCAGGTCACAGAGATCAGAGAAAATTCAATTCTTGATTTCTCATACCTCACTATTTCTATAGCGCCAAAACAGGGCTGTAAATACATGTTCCTAATACCCATTCTTCCATGGGTTCATCCTGGATTACAGCCAGGAGGGAATATTCAGTAACTGCTTTGCCTTTCTCAGGTAAATTGATAGAAGAAATTTAATCTTCCTGAAAGATGTAGGATAAAATCTGATGTCCAACGAGTTCCAGAGAAGGGACCGTCATCAACTTCCTCAGTTTACAAGAGGGGAAACTTCTAGAAAGTTTTAACTTTCTACTTTTGAGTAACACAGTTCTTTTATGGTTATATGAATAGAATTCACAGCTCTCATTATTTGTCTAAATCCAGCCAACACTTGCTCTCAGAGTCTGCTGAACTTAGAATTAGCATCTATGTCTAACAAGATAAGCCATTTTTGAAACCTTGATTACATATTTATAAACTTTTTTTCAGGGAAGTTAAAAACCATTTCCAGCACACAGAATCTATTCTTGTACTCAGTGTGGAGTCTCTACACTCAAATTCGGTTGTCTGCCAAAATTCTTGTCACAATGATCATCTATACTGTATGATGACTAATAAAAGAAAACTAATATTGATATTTTTACCAATTATAGTTATTGATGCCTGTCTTAGTCCATTTTTACTGATATAAAGTAGTACTACAGATTGTATAAGAAATGTATTTAGTACATCGTTGAGGGATGTGACATTCAAGATCAACTTACTGCGATCAGTCACCTAAAGAAAGTTTCTGCATGATCCCAAGATGGCATTTTTATAACTCAAAAGTGGCAGAGAGCAAGATGATCACATGGTAAAGGAGCAAAGCACTAAAGAAGGGTTACATCCATTTTCTAAGAGGCTTAATCTTAGTCATCAAAATACAAGGCCTCAATATCTACTAAGTAAACGGCTGCATTTTTAATATTTTCATATTAACAATAGAATTTTTTTTTTGGTATTTTGGATTTGGTATTTTTGAGACAGGGTTTCTCTGTGTAGCCCTGGCTGTCCTAGAACTCACTCTGTAGACCAGGATGGCCTCGAACTCAGAAATCCACCTGCCTCTGCCTCCCAGAGTTCTGAGATTACAGGCATGCGCCACCACCGCCCAGCAACAATAGCAAAATTTAGAGTACATTCAAGACCTGTACTATGAATTAATGCATATCTCCATCTTTAGTGTAGATAAATTCCATTGTTTACTAGGGGCCCTCAAGTGCAAGCAAAAAACTAGCAGGTGATCTTCCTGAGATGGTTCTAGCATGTTCTGTTAAAGTTAATGAATTGCTTCTTTAAGCAAAGCTGAGACAAATTTCATTTTAGGAAAGATCCCTTCTATTAACATGATGTAACAGAAATGTTATTGTTAAATACAGATATAACAATCACTAGGTATTAGCTCACCATTTTGATCTGATCTCTGCATACCAATTAAGATGTACTCTCTTGTAGTGATGTTATAGAGACAAATAGATGACTTGTTTATTTTTTTTAAGATCTGATGAATTTTTTTAATTTAATCTTTTCTTTTTTACAGCCCAGATTTTATCCCCCTTCCAGTCTATCCTCTAACTGTTCCACATCCCATACCTCCCTCCCCTGTCTCCAGGAGGAGGTCCTGCACTCATACCAATATCCAACCAGACCTCTCCACTACCTGGGGCCTCAAGCTTCTGGAGGGTTAGGTGCAGTTTCTCTTAGTCCAGACCCAAAAGTCCTCTCCTGTATATGTGTTGGGGTCTTCAAGTCAAGTGGTGCATGGTACCTGGTTAGTGACTCAGTGTCTGAGAGATCTTGATGGTCCAGGTTAGTAGAGACTACTGATCATCTTATAGGGTCACCCTCCTCCTCAGCTTCTTCCAACTTTTCACTAATTCAAACAATGGGGTCAGGAGCTTCTGTCCATTGGTCATGTGTAAATATTTGCATCTGACTCAGTTGCTTATTTGGTCTTTTGGAGGGCAGTCATAATAGGCCCCTTTTTTGTGAGCATACAATAGCCTCAGTAATAGTGTCAGGCCTTGGGACCTCCCCTTGAGCTGGATTCCACTTTGGGCCAGTCACTGGACCTCCTTTTTCTCCATTTTTTATCCTTGCAGTTCTTTTAGACTGGAACAATTCTGGGACACAGTTTTTGACTGTGGGGTGGCAACTCCATCCCTCTACTTCTGCAGGTGCAGATTGCCTGCTAGTCTGCTCCTCTGAAGACACCACAGCCTGAAGGCATCCCAGGAGTTCCATTGCACATAGGGTAACTGGTAAGAGAACCTCCAGAAGGCCCACAGCTGCTGCTTGGAGCGCAGTAGACTCAGGACCCATCACCACTCAAAACCCCTGCCCCTGAATAGCACTCCTCTTCAAGTCAGTACCTTCTTCCAAGGCAGATAGATGACTTCTTAATCCTTAATGATGATGCTGTAAGAATTCCTAAAATTGCATTAGTACTTATTAAGTCCTTTTATAGTAGGAATGCTATTAATTCCTCTCTGATAATCAAAACTTCAAGGAGAACTCTGCTAGTCTTCATGTGTCTTAATTATTTCTGAGATAGCAAGCAGGCACCTAAAATTTAGAGCCCATTTCAAGAGATTGCAAAACAATTAACCAAAGATCATGAAAATGAAACTGAGGATTTTCTAGAGGTGTAAAGACTGAAAATAAAATATTGACTGGATTTATCTATACAGAACTTCAACAATAATTTGGTTATGATCTTTAATTCTCCATGAACCTGTAGAGCTCATGACACCTGATGAATGTTTAGCCAAATAATTACTCTTTTTTATATATTTTATTTTTTTATTCTTTTGTAGTTCAAATAATATCTCCATTCCTAGTTTCCTTTCCACAAACCCCCATACTATCCCCCTTCCCTCCCCTATCGTTTGCCCCTATGAGAGTGCTCCTCCACCCACCCACTTCCACCTCACTATCCTAGCATTCTCCTACACTGGGGCATCAAGCCTTCATAGGACCAAGGGTCTCCCCTCCCACTGAGGCCAGATAAGGCCATCCTCTGCTGTATAAGCAGCTGGAGCCATGGATCCCTTTATGCATACTCTCATGTTGTTGGTACTGAATGGATATGGATGTAAACATTTTCTGTTGTAAACATCTTATTCAATTTAGGATTTGAATTTATATTTGAATTTCTAAGGAACTTTTGTAAAAAGAAAAGCAGGATATTTGGATATACCATGTGATCTATTATCCTCAAAAAGTTACAAAAGACTAGGAAACATAACATTGGAAGTTATTGCACTGGGAACGTAGCATTGGGAGCAAGAGCATGGATACATCAGAGCAGGAGCAGAGAGCAAGAGTGGAATGAGAATGCAGAGTAGAATAACTTAGAAATTATAAGGCAACTTAAAAATTTAAGAGAAAAATATGACACATGCTGAGGGAAAGAAGAAAAAAGAAACTGCAGAGAGAGCAGAAGGAGCAGGCTGCTTCTCCTTACCAAAGGACAGAATAGGCCTTTTCATAATAGCAAGGCAGGCTTAGTCTTTCTAAAGAGAATAAAGCTTTCTTCTAACAGGTTTGGTTCTAATTCATTTAGCAATAAAAGTGTAGAAGCTTTTTCTTTCTCTATGCAATAAGGAATGGATCTCATTTTTCATCCAGAATGAGTGAGTTCTTTCTGCAGTATCACTTGATCTTTGCTCCATATATATATGTAAGTATGGATGTGTGTGTGTGTAAGTATGCAATTATGAGATAAGTATATAAGCTGGATGCACTTGGTTTGAATGGAGATATAGGAATATATTAGCATGAATCTATGCATGAATTTATGTGATTTTTGTGGAGACTGGTTTATGCAAAAGCTTTTTTTGTTCTGCAAGCATGACTCTCCTTTCCTGGTTCACTAGAAGTTTATTACTCCAAATTTCCACCTAGCCTGAAAAGTGAGGGACCCCTGATAAACAAGTGGACAAAAGGGAAATTGCTCTAGCAATTAATCCCCTACTTAATCCCCTGCAATTTTAAGATGAGGTGCCAAACTTCAGAGACTGCAGTTTCTGGCCTCAAAGGAACTCAGGCAAATCAACTACAGTAAGTAGCAAAGTGTCTTAGACTTAAGATAGGTCTTAATATTAATATTTTATTATTAAGCAGCATCCCTATATATCTTGCAAGACCAAGTCTTGCCACCAGTGATGCTTTTCCACTAAGGATACTCAGGAGGAACCAAGGAGGAGGAACAACCTGGGCTTCTTGCACACATTTGAAATCTCATTCTTTGCATTTTGTTCTATAGCCACATGGGTCTTAGCCATTATTCTGACTCCCATTCCTGAACCTCATTATTTCTCCCCCTGAAATCAGTCTCCAAATGCACAGTCAGCTGCCAAGTATCTCCATTTCTTTAAACTTGTTTAGGTTATTTTTTAGATTTCGAAATGAAATAACTATTAGGAGAAAATGGAAAATGATAATCATGTAATCTTTTATCTTTACATATTAGCATAGAAAAGCATGTGTATATATCCATATATATATGGAGAGACAGAGGAAAAAATGACAAATAAACACACAAACACACACACACACACACAGAGAGAGAGAGAGAGAGAGAGAGAGAGAGAGAGAGAGAGAGAGAGAGAGAGACTTGAGCAGCTAGTCCGTATTCAAGCCACAATATTGAGTAAATTTTGATGAAGCAAACAGTTACATTTAATGAGAATGATCATGTATAATAGTTAAGTAGTACCAACAAACTCCCTGTAAAATAATTAAGAAACTTTCTGTAGCTTAACAAAATACATATTTTTGAACTTTTTTTGTCAAAAGCTGTCAAAAAAGTTGTTTCTCAGCAACCGTTGCACAAGAGAAAGGTGCTTTTTAGATCAAGGTTCAGTATTTTTGACATTTTTCTATTTTCTTTTTGCAAATTGTTGCAATAGTATCTTTTATTATAGCCATTCAAATGCGCACTTCATATCAATTTTAGGAACTGCATTTTTAGAATTCAAAATGATTCTCTCTTTGAGGGGTTATATAATATAGCACAATGGAGATTTTCATTTCTTTAGGTATCTTGTTATTATAAGATAATAAAATATACATGAGGCTTAATTCACTTAAATATATATTATAAGAAGAAGGCTGAGAGGGTATACATTTCATTCTTCAAATAAATTGGCATGTAGTTTGTTATAGCAGTCAATAGAAAGCAATAGTTATTTCTTTTATCGGCATGTAGCTCATGCCATCATATTTCTTTATAGATATAGTCCATGAATCCTCCATTTGAAATTTCTAATTCATATTACTAACCAAATTAATCAAGTTTACAAATTATATCCAGAGAAACGTGCATATTATCTGTGAAGGCACATTCTGTGGCCTTGTTATCCCCTTTCCTGGCTTCTAGCACTTTATCAAAGGACCCTTCTTTTCTCCTGAAATTGTTAAGCTAAAAACTTTGGGATAATTACATAATCTACAGGAGACTACAGTCTCACTTGCTAGTGTCTCATTTATTTTATTCATTATATTATTCTCTCCTTACCAAATTATAAAAAAGTACATCTAATTATGTATTTATCACATATTTCCCACATTTCCTGACTTTTCTTATCTCCAACTCTAATAACTATGCTTACCAATGGTCACACATTCTATGTGCTACTAATAATTTTTACTTCTTTAGAAAACTCACAAAAAAAGAAAATCACATATCTCAAACTCATTCAATTATATTTTATTATAAATATATACCCAAGTGATGTATTTGTATGTATTTTTTCTCAGTGTAGACAATCATGATATTTGGGAGGGACAGGTTTATGATTATGTATAATTAAAATGAGCACAAAAATCAAAATGGTAAGACAGCAACAAAATTAAAGCTTTGGCAGGTAGAAAATAATACTTCCAGAGATGTCTATCATACATGATTAAGCAAATGTTTTTACATTTGATGAACTTATGCACAGCTCAAAAGTATACTACATTCCATGAAGGATAAAATCAAACAGATCCAAACCTAGAAAGATTATAAAGTGTCATTGCTGCAATTCACATAGACAGTTGACAAGCTGATGAATCCAGCATGATGGGAAAATGTCTTTTCAGGCAAGAATTCTCTATGAAGTATAACTTTATCAAAGCACCCTTAAATCTAAAAATGGTTTGACCTGGAGTTAATTGACATTTTAGGCAACAAATATTAATGTAGTCCTTTAAGGGTATGGAAAGCCAACTATAGTATATAGACACATTGCGAGCACAGATAAGAGTTGCTACCTGGGTTATATAAACCAAAGTGCATTCTCTTACATTTCACATCTTACCAACCAAGCTGACTCTTGGATATTTCACCTTGAGTCACCATTGATAAACCTCACTCAAGCACCAACTTGAAAACTTTACAATTACAGACATTCATAATGAACTTCCAGTCAGTTTCTTTTGTCTGGGATAATTTATTCTAAAATGAGATGTTTATCTAATGCTTGAATACCTGTTGGTCATAAAAATTATCTTTTATTTTTTCGACTCACCTTTTGAGGTTATGTATTGCTTTTTCTCTCCAGATTTTACCTTGAGAACAAATGTATTCATGTTTATTTATTATAACCTATTCCTCAGATCTACTTTTTTAAAAATGTATGAATTTGCTACCCTCTCAGTCAAATGTAATCAAGTTCAAGATCATGTCTTTTGTGATGTAAATACAAATTTGTGTATTTGGAAAGAGCTAAAAACATTTAATACAACTTGTCAGACTCAGTTTTTACAAGTGAGACTTAGTTGACATGAAATATTCCAAGTTCATGCAAATAATTTGTTTTTGCCCACAAAACAAGGGCTCTTTGTAAAATATTCTTGTACTCTTTTCATGCACACAAATCATGACAGGGGGATGCAGACCTCAGCCTCATCAACATTTTATTTCCCTTCTTTTTCATTTAATAGACATGAAAATAAAAAGGCCTTACCTAAAACTATCTGAGAACAGTTCAGAAGTCTCACACATTTCTTGGCTCCATGTGTAACAAAAGCCAGTCACTCTTGTTTTTATCTGTATCTCTGTAGTACCTTTGGCTTTGGTGTGGAAGACCTCTCTCTGTAGCCTGTGACACTCCTGTAGGAAGGCATAACTGCAGGACACCTGGTTAGAGTGTCAACTAATTTAATTAACTATTGAGTGTGTAGGACAACCAAGACAATGCAGAATATTGAGGGTGGATGACAAAGCTGGCATGGCCTGGCTACTCCTATCTGCTCTTTATTATCTTAGCTCCTGCAATTCAAGGAGTAGAGAAGTGCATTGAGGTTGAAAGGGATCTGAAGCCAAATAAACCATTCTGAATATAATTTCACAACCAGATAGCTGAGAAGCCTTCTGGAAATCGCTTATACTTCCAAAGCATGAGTTCTCCACTTAGAAAAAGTATGATAGCATATTTAGACAAATTAAAGGAACTTAGAACAAACTATCTAATAAAGGCTCATTACTGAGATTTTTCTACAGACTGGGAGCTGACTCCCAGGACTCCAGAGTGCTCCTATGCATATCCTCCTGTTTTACAAGTCCTTCACACCCACCAGCTCTTATGTGTCAGCCTGTCTCTGGTTTCTGCTGCCTTGAAACTGAAGTTACATACAATGTAGAGATTCTGCAAGTGTTCATAACCATGACCTTAATGAGTAAACTGAACATTTTTAGCATTCTGTGCTAACCAAACCCACCCTCTAAGATTTTTATATGGGGAATGCAAAGATTTTCCTGTGTGGGCAGCTACTCACTGAGTCATGTATTTAGCACTACTCTGGTTATACTAAATGGCTTATGTCCAATTAGCCATGACTGTAAAAAGAATTTAAAAAGAGGATAATCAAATTTCATGCTTCACTAGGTAAATCAATGACCGTGGAAGTACAGCTGATTTCTGTTTCAAATGCCTCTAAGAGTCTCATACAATTCATTGGTTTTCTAAGTGGGTGGCTAAGCTTTTGTCAAATCAATAATGTACAGAAACTGGCTGGGCCTCCAAACAAGTCATTGCCTAGAACAAGTCAGATTTCATATTCTCACTATCAGCCATTTTTCCCCTACCAGGCATATTACACTGCATCTTGAATCATGTCTTTGTCAGTGCATGAGCAATATGACATCCATGATTCAGTCACATGGAAGTGAGATGCTTTGCCACGTTGTATTCATACTTTTATTTTTTATTTTATTTTATTGTCATTGAATTAATATAAGATGATATTCTCCAAGGGTGATCCTTTTCTCACTGCTCCTAATTCTCTAAAATAATCAACATCATTATTGTCATCCAAACACCACCAATAGTATCAGCAGCAAAAATAAATAAATAAATAAATAAATAAATAAATAAATAAGAAAGAAAGAAAGAAAGAACTATGAGAATTCCTTAACATGATGACTAAATTTAATTAAAAAGGCTTATATAACAACCTGAAAACTGTTTGGGACCTAAGGAAAATTTTGAAAATTTTCTTGTCATTTATTTGTTTGCTTGTTTGTTTGTTTGTTTGTTTACAGTCCAGATTTTATGCCCCCCCTTGCCCACCCTCCAACTGTTCCACATCCCATACATTCTCCCCTCTGTCTCCATGAGGATATTCCCATTCTCCAACCCCCACCCAACCAGAATTATAAACTCCCTGGGGCCTCCAGCCTCTTGAGGATTATGTGCATCTTCTCTGACTGAACCCAGATCCTGCAGTCCTCTGCTGTATATGTGTTTGGTCGTTCAGTGTTTGAATGATCTCAGGGGTTCGGGTTAATCGAGACTGCTGGTCCTCCTACAGCTTCAGTTTCTTTCAGCCTTCCCTAATTCAACCACAGGGGTCAGCATCTTCTGTCCATTGGTTGGGTGCATATATCTGCATCTGACTCAGCTGCTTGTTGGGTCTTCTAGAGTGCGGTCATTATAGGCACCTTTTTGTGAGCACTACATAATCTCAGTTATAGTGTCAGGACTTGGAGAATCCCCTCAAGCTGGATCCCACTTTGAACCTGTTGCTTGACCTTCTTTTCCTCTGGCTCCTCTCAATTTCCATCTCTGAAGTTCTTTCAGAAAGGAACAATTATGGGTCAGGGATTGTAACCCCACATCACTTGATGCCTTGTCTTTCTGCTGGAGGTGGGCTCTACAAGTTCCCTCTCCCCACTGTAGGGCATTTCATCTAAGGTTCATCCCTTTGATTCCTGAGAGTCTTTCACCTCCCAGGACTCGGGGGCATTCTGGATGGTCCCCCTAACATCCTTCCTTCTGTTGTCATTTCCATTCTTTCTGATAGCCCTCAGGCCTTCAGTCCTGTCCCTCACCCAATAGCAGATCAGGTTCTACTCTCCCCCATCCACTTTTCCTACCAGGTCGCTTTCTCCCTTCCCACTTGTGATTGCTTTCTTCTCCCTCCCAAGTGGGACTGAGATATCCTCATTTGGTCCCTTCTGCTTATTGACCTTTTTGAGTATCTTGGGTTTAAAAGATATGAAGATGATTTCAACATTCCAGAACCAAGCATTTCAAACTGAGCACTTTACTTAATCTTTTCATGTAATAAAACCACAATAAAATCACTGCATAATAATATGATAACTGTCACATGAATTTAGTGATGAGGATTATGATATCCTGAATAGCCCCAAAGGAGAATCTTGTGGGAGAAGATGAGAAATAGATGTTACAAACAGATTTTTCTGAGAATGGACATTCCAGCAAAAGGATCTTGCATATTAAAAGTGACAATATATACTGCTGTATGGAGATGTCAATAATGTGCTACTTATAGTGATAGTGAAAAATAAAAAATGAATAGAAACAGTCTACATATCGGTTTCTTATTTCCAGAAATAGCTACAGGAAGAATAATTTCTGTCTGCCTTGCATTATCCTATGTCTATGGAAAACGTTGCATCAATTAACAGTTTAGTTGGCTTGAGATTGGATAATATATATTATATAGAATGTCTTGCTGTTCTGACTGGTCAATTCTGTTTTGGGATTATGGGGGGTTGGTATTATTAGATGTTTTCACTAAGGGTGGAGCAATATGATAAAAAAATGTCAAAAAAAATAAAGCAAAGGGACAGGTGGAAATGCCTCTCTACAAGATCCCATGATGTCATTATCTCCTACATAGTAATTGGAGAATCACCTTTATGAAACTTTGTTTGTGCAGCAAGACCTGCTCCACAAAAAAAAATTTGTCAGAATAAAATTATTTTGTTGAAATGAAGACTGTTGAAATATAAACTGACTATTTTAAATAATTTTAAGGTATATAACCAAACTGTTTTTCAAGATTATTTATTACTTTTGATAGTTATAGATTGCTTTCAAACACAAAAAAATAGCCATGTGTGTTTCATTTTTCTATTTTATTTTCTGTCACTATTATTGGGACATTGTATCATGTCAGACATACTTTGACAATGATTTCCCCAGCAGAATCTGTCTGTCTGTTTACCCAGTTTTTTTTCTCACCACTTGACTCTGGAATGCACTTCCATGGTCACATAAACATTTTGACTGTAACATTCTCTTCTCCCTTCCTTAAGAAATATTGGGATTGTCTTTAGTCCATTAGCTAATATATTTCAAATCTTCAGTGTAATCATAATCACAAAGCCTTTTTATTACTAGTAGTCACTAGTAGTCACATAAAGGACAGAGTGGACAGAGGGGGACACAATATACATGCCAACATGGAAGGGAGAAATCTCTGGAAATCTCAACCTGAGACAAAAATTTACTAGAGGAACCTAAGGAAAGCTGAGACCATAGGGTAAGAAAAGGAGTTTTATATGTATATAATTAGCTCTCCAATACCAAATACCAGATGGTGAGCTCTGAACACAGAACCACAAAAGAACATTCTAATCTCTAAGCAGGATACAAACACACAATTTGAATGAGTACAAGTTGGGGTTGTATGTGGAATGGTTGGCTGATAGATAAAGTCTAATAATATACTCAAAATATAATAAAATGTCAAGAAAAATAAAGCAATATCATCAATATCATCAAATATTATATAATATTTAATCCATAATATATAATCCATTGGAAGTTTTTACATTTTGTTATATATATATACATATATATATGTTTTATATATATATAACAAAATGTAAAAACTTCCAATGGATTAATACCAATGTTTAAATCTTTTAAAATGTACCAATGAAATTACACTTATCCCATCAAATTACACATTCAAGGATGACTGAGTTCAATATTTGAATTATGGGTCAGACAACTCTATTAAGGCAGAGATAATCCAAGTGTTAAAATTAATAATTAATTTTCCTAAAGCAATTTTCTACCCTTCTTCTTTAGCATCAAAAATATATCAGTATTTTTTTTCTACACTAACAGTGACCTACACCCACCCCTGTTGCTGTGTTTCATGAGTATATTACTGGGCATTACCATAGCTCTGGAAATGAGGATTAACCCTTTACACAGCTTTCTCAAATTTTCTTGATCTCGTGGCTTAGTTAAATGATCCTTAATTTAAACAATATATATCTTACTAAGCAGAAATTAATGTCCAATTCTTCTGCAGCTATGAATTGTTTGCAGTAGGGTAGAGCATGGTTCTTATGGGATGCATTTCTCTTTGACATGCCTGTACATTTTCAGTCACTGGAAATTAATTGAACCTTACGAGCTTAACTTTACTTCTATGTTGTTCACAACTAACTAAGTCTATAAGCATACTGCTATAAAACAGCTTATGATGCAGTGATTTATTCTGATTTATATATTTAGAGTTTTTAAGATCTTGTAGACACCCTAAGAAGCAAATCTGGCTGATTGAGAGAGAAATCAGCCAGACAATTATATAGTTTACTTGCTGAACAGAAACATGGAATTTTGTAGAATGCTATGGAATGTTGCAGAATAGCTATCCAAAACTGAAGTCTGATTACAAGATGCAAGCCTAACACATGAAAATCATAGAAAAGTCTGTCCACCATAGTATGGAGATGGTTTCAGAATAGGCTCGCACCCCAGATTCACCTGATACAAGAAGTTCACCCATCAATTCATCAGTTGATACTTCTAAGGCTCAGTCTCCTTATAAGATAACCAGTTATTAATTATTGTTTCTAATATATCATAATCTAAAAGAGAATATATATTAATGAATGGTTCATTAATCTATTTAGAAAACTATGGATTGATATATTTGCTGGTGATTGAATCTAGCTAGTATATGGATATACTACTACAGGCTGGAGAAAGTCAAATATCTACATTCATGTGTAAAATAACAAGTGATAAAAGGTATCCATTTTATTTCACTCCTCTCCTACTCTCACGTGCCCATCCTCTTTCCTTCTTCCCTCCCTCCTCTTCTGCCTTTTTCCTCTGGTTCTTCTCAATATTCTGTGTTTCATCTCCTTTCCCCCTTTTAATAAACCATGTAGTAAATCCAATAAAATCAAATAAGTTTTGACTTACCCTGTTGCAAGCATATCTGGAATCATGGTTTCCATGATGATAATTTTGTGAGAATATTATAGAAACATTACTCAAAGTGATAAATATTTGAAAAATGTTTAATGAGAAATATAGCCTCAATAAATTACTTCTACTCTCACTATACAGTTTATGGTATGGCCAGGCCAAAGTCCAATCATGAAGCCTGCTCAGGAGTCACGTTTTACTTGTTAACAAATTGTCTTCAATGAAGCCATTCACACCTAAGTATTTTATCATTTGTATGTCCTTCTGGATTCTATCACTTGTTTGAACAACTATCCTAGAATATCTTCCTTACAGATATAGTTATTATTTAATAAGAGTATGTCTTACTTCAACTTTATTTTATTTTCTTCAGGATGTTGAAAGTATGGGTTGTAATAATTGAAGCTTTTATCTCCTTTTACCAAATCAATAACTGCTCTTTTCTAGAAGGGTTCCTGAATAAAAAAATTCTGCTTGAGCAATTGAGCTCAGTTATAATTTTGAATCCCTGTGGATATATTTGTAGGAAGCTTAGTTACTGAATACATTTTCATTATGGGTTCTGCAGAATTGGAAATGTAATGAGAAAGATAAAGGGTCATAATGGTCCCAAACTCCATCTCGCCTATATTCCATTTATTGTGTCAACTGCGACTACAAATTAGAGACAGCAGAATCTGTATCTTTTCTGTCTGTTTGGTTTGGTTTGGTTTTCTACTGTTTCTTTTTTCTTTTTTCTCTTTTGGATATTTTATTTATTTATATTTCAAATGTTATTGTTCCCAGTTTCCCCTCCAGGAATCCTCTCTCCCATCCTCCTGCCCCCTACTTCTAAGCAACATCATAGAAACTGTATCTTAAAAGGGAAGTTTTTCTTTTCAATATGAAGAGAAGTGAGCTATTCGGTAAGATTCCATTTCTATGAGGAATTTGACCCAAGAACCTGGGTAATGGTTGAGTAAATAAATACATTATTAAAAATAATATATTATTCAATCATTGGGAATTTCATAAAATGCATTTAGATCATAGTCAACTCATATTCCTTTTAACTGCACCAAATCTACTCCCCATTTCCTTATTTCTTTCCAAACACATGACCAATGACAGTTTATGCCTTTTGGATTGACATATTTATATAGTCATTGGTATGAGGTCATCCAATGAAGTTATCATTAAGTTATAAGAAGCCACATCTGATAACTTAATAAATTATAAATTCATTTTCCTCTCAGAAGCCAACAATATTAAATGTCTCCTCAAACAAGGGGTACAAGTTTGATAAGCTTCTTCCTAAATCTGTGTTGGAACTTTGAATAGTTTGATGACATATGTATCTTTTGTAATTGAGCTCAACTGATATAAGTTCATGAAGGTAGCTGCTATCATCTCTAGGGATTATTGTTTCACACTGCAAATCTCTGATCTCTGGCTCTTAAAATCTTTCTGTCTCATCTTCTTTCTAATATGGGTGGGAGGATAGAATTTATGATATTGACATAAATACTGTGGCTGATCTCTCCAAAAAAAACACAGAAAAACATTTACTTTCTGTGCTTTGATAAATTGTGATGTTTATGTTTGTTAACTCTTTTCCATTGCACAAAGAAATTTGTCGGGTAAGTTTTGAGAGTGCCTCCAAACTATTGATAGAGAAGTAAAATTTAAATGGCAGTTGACACTCTGCTTACTGAACACAATAATAGACCCTAATCATAAGTTTATAGAAAATTTACAGTACCAAACATTTGTTTCCTCCTGAAGAGCCTTTAAACAAATCATAAATAGGCTAGATTTCCTGATAACATTTGTACCACATAGCATTTTTAGACATATCTTGTCATGACTGTCATTACTGTAGCTCACATGATTCAAAACCGGGAAAGATAGCTGATCATTCTTTACTCCAAGTAGTATGCATTTCACCCTCCATACTCTGAAAACTAGCAATTATGGAGTAATGGTCAATACCCACTTCATTCTCTATCACTTGTAATCAAAGCATATAGTTTTCTCAACAATACTATCTCACCATCATGTTCTAGTGGGTAACTTAAAGCAATAGCAGTGCCATTACATACAGAAGACTTATATAAAAAAGATCATACTCCAAAATTATAATTTACAACATTTCATTGACAACAATGGCTATGGCTATTAGAAAAACAAGCATAGGTTCATTGTTTACTGATCTACAATATACAGGAATGTAAAGGCTGTGGTTTTTATCTTAAACATACAATCTCTAAATTATAGAGATATATGTATAAACTTATAATCCTAAAATTAAAGAGATATATGTAACACAGAGTGAAGGAAAATTTTCGTATTATTAATTTATTCTCTCATATAGTATGATTCAACCACAGTTTGCCCTTTATCCCTCTTTCTTACCTACTACACCCTTATCCACTTCACCCCTCCTCATCCTGTCCTCCTTCATATCCCTTCAGAAAAGAGTGGGGGGCTTTCCAGGGATATTAACAAACATGGGATATCTAATTGCAGAAAATTTAGACACCTTCCCTCAAATTAAGGCTGGATAAAGCAAACCAGAAGAAATACAAGAGTCCCCAAAGCAGACAAAAGCATGAGGAACAGCCCTTGTTCCCTTTTTTGTAGGAGTCCTACAAAAACACAAAGCTACACAAACTGTCACACATATATAGAAGGTCTATGTCAGGCTTATACATACTCCCTAATTGTTGCTTCAGGCTCAGTGAGCCTCTATGAGTCCAGTTTTGTTGATTCTGCAGATTTACTTGTGATGTCCTAGATAGCACTATGTCCTACAATCCATCCTTCCCCTCTTTAGCAGTATCTCCTGAACTCTGCCTATTGTTTGGTTGTGGGTCTCTACATCTGTTTCCACCAGTTGTTTAATCAGTTCTTATGATAATTGGTTAAGGCAACAATCCATGCATAACAGAATATCATTTAATTGGCTTTGTTTCTTTTTTCTTTTTTGATTTGCTGTTTGTTTCTTGTCAGTAATAATTGGTTCTATCCTAGGTCTCTGGGCAATCACACTTTATTTTCTTTCTGTTCTTCCTGGTAGTGTTAAGAGAAGACTCCCTCTTGAGGCATGAGTCGCAACCTGGACCAGTCATTGGTTAGCCTCTTCGACATTTTTCTGTGCCAATTTTACCTCAGTTCATGATACTGGCAGGACAAATTGCTAGGTTAAGGTTTTGTTTCTGGCTTGGTATCCCAAACCATCCACTGGAAGTTATGCCTTGTTATATCACATGTCTTATTCAGTCTCTGTATCTCCCATTACTATGTGTCTTTCCTTTGGTCACTTTAATAGACTGTAGGGAGTTTTCATTGAACTAGGTTTCTACATTGCCTTTGAATTGCACCCCCTATTACAGTTGTCTCCCAGTATTCTCTCCCTCCATCATCTTTCCACTTGATCCCTTTTGTCCCTGTCTCCACTTATAACATCTATTCTCTATTTCCTTTTCCTAGGGAGATCCATGCATCACCCCTGGAGCCCTCCTGTTCACTTAGCCTTTCTAGATCTGTGAATTGTAGCATGGTTATCATAAACTTTGCAATTGTTTTCCACTTTGTGAGTATATATCCTATTTGCTTTTCTAGGTCTGGGTTACCTTAGTCACAATGAGGTTTTCTAGTTCCATCCATCTGCCTATAAATTTTTGATGTCATTCTTTTTAACAGCTAAGTAATATTCAAATGTATAAATGCACCACATTTTAAAAATTCACTTTTCAGTGAGGAGCATTTAGGTTACTTCCAGTTTCTGGTTATTATGAGTAATACTACTATGAGCGTAGTTGAACATGTGTGTTTTGGCAGCATAGAGTATCCATTGGGTATATTCCCAGAAGTGATACAGCTAGATCCAGAAGTAGCTCAATTTCCATTATTTTTTAGAAAAGTCATATTGATTTCCAAAGTATCTGTATAAGATTGCACTTCCACCAGCAATGGAGGAGTGTCCCTCTTGCTGCCCAACCTCACTAATATGAGATGTCATTTCTGTTTTTATCTTAGACATTCTTACAGGTAGAAATGGAATAACAGACTAATTTTGATTTGCAGTTCTCTGATGGCTAAGGATGTTGAACATTTCTTTAAGAGGTTTTCTATCATTTGAGATTTCTCTCTTGAGGATTCTATGTTTAGATTTGTACCTGATTATTTAATTGGGTTGTTGGATTTGTTGATGTTTAGACTTTTGAGTTCTTTATATATTTTGAAAATTAGCTGTTAGATGTAGAGTTGGTGAAAATCTTTTCTTATTCCATTTTGTGCTATTTATAATACAGGTATTTTTTGACTTATGGAGGCTTTTCAAATTCATAAGCTCTAATTTATTAATTCCTGATCTTAGTTTCTGAGTTACTGGTATTCTTTTCAGGAATTTGTCTACTGTGCAAATACATTCAACAGGATTCTCCAATTCTTCTTCTTCTTCTTCTTCTTCTTCTTCTTCTTCTTCTTCTTCTTCTTCTTCTTCTTCTTCTTCTTCTTCTTCTTCTTCTTCTTCTTCTTCTTCACTTTTTTTGTTTGTTTTTGTTTTTTGTTTTTTGAGACAAGGTTTCTCTGGGTAGCCCTGGCTGTCCTGGATCTCACTCACTATGTAGACCAGGCTGGCCTCGAACTCAGAAATCTACCTGCCTCTGCCTCCCAAGTGCCAGGATTAAAGATATGCACCACCACTCCCCTGTGCCAATTTCTCTTTTTTCAGGTTCAGTCTATCTAGTTTTATGTTGAGTTCTTTGGTCCACTTGGACTTGACTTTTGAGCAGGGTCATTGATACGATTCTACTTGTATTTTTCTACATGCCAACATCAAGTTAGAGCAAGACTATTTGTGGAAAATACTTTCCTGTTTTCCATTGCATAATTTTTCTTTTTTCATAAAATCCATGTTCCAGTGGGTGTGTGGGATTGCCCTACATCCAGAACTATATAGATAGCAAAAACTGAAGTTTATTGGTTATTAAATAAACTGAAAACAAACATAATGTTGGAGGCATAATGATGTGGCAGTCAATATGTATAGAGTTAGAGAGGGCAGTGTCAAATATAACCAAGCATATTGCATAAAATTCTCAAAGAACTAAGAAAATATGTTACTAGGGAAATAGAAGGAAAGATACATATTAAAGTTATTGAAGGTGAAAATTGCAGAGCTGATTATTCATATTCTTGACTGTGGGCTTAGTAATTAGTTCTCTTTAACACTTTACTGAAAAAAGTTATAGTTAATCTCTTTCCCCTTTTCCTAATCTCTGAGAAATCTATTTAATATGGCTCATCCAAATGAATCAGGGTAATATAGCATGAGAAAAACTGAAAACACAAGAGAGTAGTGTGGTGTAAAGATCCTGCTTAAGTTAGCCTGATCTTTTCTGGACAAAGACAATGCTGTAAGAAGGAGGACCTTATTCTTTCACATAGCTCTATTAAACTTTAGATACTTTCCTTCTGGAAAATAGACCCTTAATGCCTCTTTCCTTAGAGCATTTACTTTAGAGATGACTATTTTTAACACAAACTTGTAGTAGAAATTTGCCTGCTCCTTGATATGATTGAAAGAATGATTCGTTTTTTTCTGGTATAATTTTTTTAAAAGATGGTATGATCAATTTGATGCCTATAGAGAAGTCTAGATTATTTATAAAAGAAGCAAAAATAATTAGCCTTTTAGAGATCTATGCTATACAAGAAGATGAAGCAGATGCCTCAATTGCAAGGACTAGATCTAGGATGATAACTGGTCTATATTGATTGCTAATGCTCTGTGGTTTTTGGTTTTTGTTGTTGTTGTTGTTTGTTTTGTTTTGTTTCTAGTTCAACTTCAATAAAGCATACTACATTAGTGGATTTCTCAACATAATAAAAATTCTTTCCTGAGAAAAAGGCATGTTTTAGGGCATCTATCTTGGTTTTGGGAATATTATATACAAGGAATTTAAATGGCAATGATTTGAAATAAACTATGAGGCAAGGGAACACACTAAAATTAATTACTCTTCATCAATTTCAATTCATCCCAGTAGATCCCATACTATCAAATAGAAGTGGACAAGCTCATTTTAATAGCATTTAATAGCATCTTGACATGTAATTTCGCATTTTCCTTGGCATATGTCAGTGGAGAATTGTCTGAACCCATCAAGGATATATGAATATGTAATCATGTATTGCATGGTTGCAAAATTACCCAGTGGGCCAATTTTTATTTATTTATTTATTTATTTATTTATTTATTTATTTATTTATTTATTTATTTATTTTTGCAGTGGTGGTGCATACTTTTTTTAATTTGATATATTCTTGATTTACATTGCAAATGATTTCCCCTTTCCAGGGTTCCCACTCCCTGAAAGTCCCATAAGCCTTCTTCCCTCCCTCTGTTCTCCCATTCACCCCTTCCCACTTCCTTGTTCTAGTATTCCACTACACTGCTGCACTCAGCCTTTCCAGAACCAGGGGCCACTCCTTCCTTCTTCTTAGATATCATTTGATATTTAGATTATGTTTTGGGTATTCCAAGTTTCTAGGCTAATATCTGCTTATCAGTGAGTGCATACTATGAGTGATCTTTTGAGACTGGGTTACCTCACTTAGTATGATGTTCTCCAGCTCCATCCATTTATCTAAAATTTCATGAATTCATTGTTTCTAATGGCTGAATAGTACTCCATTGTGTATATATACCACATTTTTTTTATATCCATTTCTCCATTGAGGGATATCTGGGTTCTTTCCAGCTTCTGGCAATTATAAATAGGGCTGGTATGAACATAGTGGAGCATGTATCCTTATTACATGCTGGGGAATCTTCTGGGTATATGTCCAGGAGTCGTATAGCAGGGTCCCATGGAAGTGTCGTGCCCCATGTTCTGAGGAACCGCCAGACTGATTTCTAGAGTAGTTGTACCAGTTTGCAACCCCACCAGCAGTGGAGGAGTGTTCCTCTTTCACCATATCCTCGCCAATACCTGCTGACTCCTGAGTTTTTAATCTTAGCCATTCTAAGTGGTATAAGGTGAAATCTCAGGGTTGTTTTGATTTGCATTTCCCTAATGACTAATGATGTTGAATAGGTTTTAAGGTACTTCTCAGTCATGCAAAGTTCTTGAGGTGAAAATTCTTTGTTTAGCTCTATACCTCATTTTTTATAGGGTTATTTGGTGTTCTGGGGCCTAATCTATTGAGTTATTTTTATATATTGGATATTAGCCCTCTGTCAGATATAGGGTTGGTAAAGATTTTTTCCCAATTTGTTGGTTGCCGATTTGTCCTTTTGATGGTGTCCTTTAAACTGCATGGTATTGGTACAGTGACAGGCAGGTGGATCAATGGGATAGGATTGAAGATCCAGAAATGCCCACACACCTATGGCCACTTGATCTCCAACAAAGGAACTGAAAACATCCAGTGGAAAAAAAAGATAGCCTTTTCAACAAATGGTGCTGGTTCAATTGGAGGCCAGCATGCAGAATTACTCGAATTGATCCATTCTTATCTTCTTGTACTAAGCTCAACTCCAAGTGGATCAAGGACCTCCTCATAAAGCCAGGCACACTGAAACCATTAGAAAAGAAACTGGGGAAGACCCTTGAGGACATCGATACAGGGGGAAAGTTCCTGAACAGAACACCAATAGCTTATGTTCTAAGATCAAGAATTTGACAAATGGGACCTTATAAAATTAAAAAGTTTTGTTTTATTTACTTGTTTATCTTTAAAGCCAGGCCCCAAAATTGCACAGATCCCATACAGATGTTGATATTGTCTTAATAAATGATGGTAAGACAATTCTGCTTATTCATCAAGGTATGTTGTTCCACTTACTGTCATGTTTCCATCCTATATTACCATATCACCTATTAACTGGAGATACTCTCAATTACTTGCTTTGATCTTTTCATCCATGTGTTTACCTAGTAAGAGAAGTACAATGTTGGAATTCTGGTGGCCTCAGTAGTCTCTTTTGATTATTCCTAAGGCAGAGGAACACAGAAAAATTTATGATGTGCATGTGTTTTTAATAATACTTTTATTAATTTTAGCGGATTTTATACAGTCTTTTTAAGTCTCTTCAGCTCCTCTAATTTGTCACTCTACATTCTCCTAAATCTTAGTAAATCTGGAAATTCCTTATTGTAGGTAAAAAGTAAAATTTTTCTTCCTCCTTGAACCTATTTTGTGTTGTCGACCCATTGTCAGGCCTCCCCTGGCAATTGGTCACATTATTAAATAAAACTGACTGTTCTTTCAGCAGATTTCATAAGTGGTAGTTTCCCAGCCACTGAAGGGAATCATTTCCACCCCCTCTTCTCTTGCCAGGGATTTAGTCTGGTTTAAGCTTGCTTAAGTTTTCTGCATGAAGTCACAGTAACTACAAATTCATATGTACAACTATCCTGTTGTGTCTGGGAATTTTCAATGACACTATCTAACTTCTCTGATTATTACAGTCTTTATACTCCTTCTTCCATGAAGATCCATGAGATGTAGACAGAGAGGTTTAATATGTATATATGAGTAAGGACTGAGTATTCGATAGCCTCCATTTTTTTGTATTGAGTACTTAAGGGTCTCTGTGTCATCACCTACTTCAAGTAGAGGATTCCTTCACAAGGGTTTAGCAATCCTCTAATCCATGACTTTAACAAATAATTCCTTAGATGTCATTTTAATACTATGTCTATTTAGTAGAATGATGATATCATTTCTCTCTTACAGCATATGAGCTATTTAAGTACAGGCTCTTGGTCTCTTTAATGGTGCCTGGAGTGAGTTCCTTTTTATGGAGATAACATTATTTATATTAATAAAATGGTTGATTATTTCAATTACATATGCAGTATTATTTTCTTAATACAAATATCACATTAGGCCAAACAAACATCTCTAGTTTCCAGGATTACCATAAAGGTGAGATTGATGGCTATTTTTTTCATTTAGCCATATGCATTTTATCCAGCAACAAAAATCTAGCCAGTAAAGAAAGCTAGTACTTCCATGTAAGTACTAGCTTGCTAACTACATGTTCTCTGACTCAAGTACATGTGTATTAAGAGTAATGGCACCATAAAAACCTGGAAAGTAATAAAATATTTTAACTATTCACCCATATATAAGGGGAGGAGGAGGGGAAGAAATGGATCATGGGAATCAAAATAAGTTTGATAAGAAAAAAATAGTATGTGTATGTATAAAGTGTCAAACCATGAAAGTAAATAAGCACATAAATCAGTAATTTTTTAATAAATAAAAATAATAATGGACAAATCCTACATTAATTCTGTAGAAAATGGGATCATGCCTCAAATAGACATTTCAAGTATAAAATCTGATGATTGGTAAGAGAAATGGTGTCTGTTATCCTGACAGAAAACAGAGAAGAAGTACAAAGTGTAGCAGCAGCATGGAGGGCTCACCTTAACACACACACACACACACACACACACACACACACACACACACACACTCTCTATCTATCTATCTATCTATCTATCTATCTATCTATCTATCTATCTATGTATCTATCTATCTATCTATACTATAGATAGATAGAACCCCTACAGAAATAGAAGCATTCATTAAAAGTCTCACACCCATAAAAGACCATGGCTAGATGGTTTTAGTGCAGAATTCTATCAGACCTTAAAGAATGCCTAATACCAATACTTCTCAGACTATTCCATAACATAGAAACAGAAGGATTACTATGTGATTCATTCTATGAAGCCACAGTTATAGTGATACATAAACCACACAAAGACCAAGCATAGAATGAGAACTTCTGATCAATTTCACTTACAGATATTGATGCAATTATACTCAATAAAATTCCTAAAAACAGAATCAAAGACACATCAAACCAGTCATTCACCATTATTATGCAAGCTTCATCCCAGGGATGCAGGGACAGTTCAATATATGTAAATCTGTTAACATAAAATACTATTTAAACAAACTCAAAGAAAAACATTATATGATCATGTCATTAGTTGCTGAAAAAGCCTTTGGCAAAATACAGCACAACTTCATATTAAAAGTCTTGGAAAGATCAGGAATTCAAGGCACATACCTAAAATATAATAAAAGCATTATAGAGCACACCAACAGCCAAAATCAAATTAAATGTATCACCTGGGAATTCATCCCATATACAGTCACCAAACCTTGACATTATCATGGATGACAAGAAATGCTTGCTTAAAGAGCATGATATGTCTGTCTCCTGAGAGGCCCTGCCAGAGCCTTACAAATACAGAGGCATATGCTCACAGCCAACCATTGGACTGAGCATGGGGTCCACAATGAAGGAATTAGAGAAAGGACTAAAGGAACTGAAGGAGTTTGCAACCTCATAGGAAGAACTACAATATCAACCAACCAGACCCACTACCACCCCCACCTGGTTTCCAGGGACTAAGCCATCAACCAAGAGGTACACATGAATCTAGCTGCATATGTAACAAAGGATTGCCTTGTCAGGCATTGAGAGAAGGAGAGGGAAAAATGGCATTCTTGCAGAAAGCAATTCCCATCAAAATTCTTACTCAATTCTTCACAAAGATAAAAAGAGCAATTCTCAACTTCATCTGAAATAACAAAAATCCAGTAGAATGAAAACAATGCTCAACAATGAAATAACTTCTGGAGGAATTATCATCTCTGACCTCAAGCTGTACTACAGAGCAATGGTTATAAAAAGCAAATGGTATTGATATAGATACAGATACAAATATAAAGGTAGACCAAAGGATTAGAATTTAAGACTCAGAAATAAACCCAAACACCTATAGTCACTTGGTCTTTAACAAAGAGGCCAAAACCACACAGTGGGAAAAAGGCAGCAATATCAACAAACATTGATACTCTAACTGGTGGTTTTCGTGTAGAAGAAAAGTCCAGTGTATCAATGATTTTCACATAAACCCAGAATCCAATAAAAGAGAAAATGGGAAAGAACCTTGAATACATTTATACAGGGGAAAATTTCCTGAACAGAACACCAGTGCCTCTAAGATGAACAAATGGAACCCCATGGAACTTAGGACTTTTGTAAGGCAAATGACACTGTCAATTAGACAAAATGGCAGTCTACAGTTTGGGAAAAAATCTTTACAAACACTACATCTGATAGAGGGATAATATCCAAATATACAAAGAATTCATGAAGTTAGACTCCAGAAAACCTACTAAGCCAATTACAAATGGGGTATAGAGCTAAACAAAGAATATCAAGTGGGGATTCTTCAAATGCTAAGTCGTACCTAAAGAAATAGTCAACATCCTTAATCATCATGAGTTTACAGGGAGGGATCCATAGCTCCCAATACATAGGCAGCAAAAGTGGCCTTGTCTGAAGTCAATGGGAGGGGAGACCCTTGGTCCTGCGAAGGTTTGATGCCCCACCACAGGGGGATGCTGGGAGGGTGGGGCAGGAGAGGGTGGTGGGTCAAGGAGCTCCCTCACAGAGGCAAAGGGGAAGGAGGAAGAGGAGGATGTGGGGTGGTGGGCTTGTGAGGGATAACCAGGAAGTGGATATCATGTGAGATGTAAATAAATGGAATGATTAATAAAAAACAATATAAAATAAAATAAAATACAGATCAAATCGAACATGGGATTCCATCTTATACAAATCAGAATGGTTAAAATCAAAATCTCAGGGGACAGCGGATGCTGACGAGGATGTGGAGAAAGAGGGACACTTCTCCATTGCTGGTATGACTGCAAACTGGTTCAATGATTTATGAAATCAATCTGGTAGTTCCTCAGAAAATTGGAAATATTTCTACCTGAAGATCCAGGTCTACCACTCCTGAGCATATACCCAAAAGACATTCTACCATATAACAAGGGCACATGCCCCACTATACTCATAGCAGCCTTATTAATAATAGCCAGAAGCTGGAAACAACCCAGATGCTCCTCAACAAAAGAATTAATTCCGAAAATGTAGCACATTTACAGAATGGAATACTACTCAGCAATTAAAATTGACTACTTCACAAATTTTGTAGAGAAATGGATGGAATTAGAAAATATCATCCTGAGTAAGGTAACTCAGACCCAAAATAACTTAAATGGTATATACTCATTGATTAGTGGATATTTGCCCAAAAGTTCAGAATACCCATAGATATTATGACTCACAGATCATGTGAAGCTTAAAAAGAAGTAAAGCCAGAGTGTGAATGTTTCAAACCCATTCGAAGGAGGAACAAAATAATCCTGAAAGGCAGAGAGATGGAGGAATCTACATGGGAGAAGGAAGGAAAGACAAAAGGGGTCAGAATCATGTATGTGAAGAGACAGGGGGAAAGTCTAGCAGGCCAGGAGAATGAATAGAAATAAATAGTGGGAGAGGAGAATTTGGGGAGTCACCAGAATGTCCCAGATACCAGGGATAAGAGGGGATTCCAGGGCCCAATGGAGATAACATTAACCAAAATACTCCAGAGCGGGAAGATAGAACCTGAAGAGACCTCCTCCAGTAGACATGCATGGCCCCCAGTAGAGGCATAGGGTCACTGACATAAGAATTTCAAATCCACATTTGTTCCTGTCTAAAGGAAATAAAGGGACAAAATTGAAACAGAGGCTAAAGGAAAGACTATCCAGATACTTCCCCAACATGTGAAGCATTTCATCTGCAGACACCAAATCATGACACTATGGCTGATGTCAAGATATTCTTGTAGACCAGAACCTGGTATGGTTGTCCTCTGAGAGGCTCTGCCAGCACCCAGCTAAGAAAGATGCACATACTTGCAGCCAGCCATCAGAATGAACCTAGTAATCCAAATGAAAGAGTTAGGGGAAGGGTTGAAGGAGCTGAAGGAGACTTCAAACACATAGGAAAAACAGCATCAACTAACCTGATCCCACAGAGCTCCCAGAGACTAAACCACAAACCAATTCCTAAATTGTGCATGTCTGAGTATTGATTAATTTTCCTCATGCAAATTCATTTTATATAGAAGAAATCTCAGTATAATTAATAAATAGTACAGTGCACAAAGTTTGTGGCAAGGTAGTCTCAGCTTATCACACCAAAGCCAGTGACAAAAGTAACACATGTCTTAGGCGACATGGCCTAAAGTGTTACACCAGACTTTTCTAGGGATGATATATATGGGCTGTTCCATGGCTCCTGCTACATATTTATCAGAGGAATCTGGCATCAGTTGAATAGGAGGTGCTTAGTCCTGTGGAGAATTGATGCCCCAGAGAAGGGGGATCCTAGAGGGGTGAGGTGGGAGTGTGTGGGTAGGGGAGCACCCTCTTAGAGGCAATGAATGAGGAGGGGGAGCAGTGGGAGAGGTGTGGATGTGAGATGCAGAAACAAACAAAATGATTAATAAATTAAAAAAGAACTATAATGACTTTCTATCATTTTCCCAAATGTAGTTCCAATAGAGACAATTATTAACTACATAATCTTAGCCTACTTTCCTGACAGTGATGCATGAAGCTTAATTTCTTCTGATAACCCTTTCTCATTCCAAATATCCAATGGTCACACAAAAAGGACTGTGTAAGATTACCTGTGTAATAATTCACAAAAGGACCGTGGGAAATGGGTGAGGTCACTAACCATATACAGTATATTACTAATTTCTATACAGGCTATTGTTTTATGTGAGTTTCTAAGGGTATGTAACTTAGACATGCGTATTTTTCTTCAATTATAGATAAAACATGAATTATTTGTCATTGTTTAAAAGGGTTAAGATATCACATCTCTAGAATTGAATTCGAAAATCAATTTTTAGAGCTCTCATCAAAATTTTGTTAAGCAACAGTGTTGTATGCCAAGTCTCATACAACCTAGAGTTAATTTCAAAACTGAACATGTCTAAGTATTATTTAATTTCCTCATCAAAATTATGTTTTATACTGAAGAAATATCAGTACAGTAAATAAATAGTACAAGGCACACCATTTGTGGCAAGGTGGTCTCAGCTTGTGGCACTGAGATCAGTCACAAAAGTGATTGCTGTTTTAGGAGACATGGCCTAAAGAGTTAGACCAGACATTTCCAGGAATAATATCTTTCCATCTCCATTTTTTGACACTGTGCCAGTGGGTGCTGATGAATCAACAAGTTCCTTTGAGTCTTATCAATACGAGAAAGCGATACTTGTGCCTGACATTTTAAGAATTACACTCTCTGGATCCACAGTCTAACTGTTTATTACACATCCAGATTGAATCTTTGAGCAGTAAATCATGCCACTCAGGCTTGGGGTATTGTTGCTGTCTAGATGAGAATGTCAATGGGATAAAAGTTAACAGTGCAGCATGTTAATAAAATGGGGAAATTGCAGCACGACTTTTAAATGTGATAATAGCCTGACCTGTATTTTTCTTATTTTCTGCAAAAGCGGTATTTTCCATGAGTTTGTTTGAATAACAGTGACAGTAATGAAGCTGAAAATATGACAGATGTTAATAAATTAAGGTGCTCCACAACGGCTTACAAAATCGTACCTCTTTGTTGCCTGTGAACTATTGATGAGCTTGCAGTGTTTTAGACCTCCTTAATTTATGATGAAACAGTTTTATTTCTTTCAGCAACACTGGCTGTAATTTCCTTATCTATCACTAGAATAGTTTAATGCCTTCATTAATCCACACATCATAAAGCAGAGAGTGATTCTGAGTCCTACTCAGATCATTTATTGTTCTTGTTCCAGAAAAAGAAAGGCTGCTTTCTGCTTCACTCAAAGCTAGAGTTAGAGTCGGGCTCTTTATGATCTGTCAAAATTACACAAAGAGAATGAATACATGGGGGAGTCCTCTGCTGCTATTTTTTAATATATAATTATGGATCAAACACCATCAGCTTCTGTAAAAGCTAAGAAAAATAACAGTGGAATGGTGGACATGTGACATAGACAAAAGCAATAATGAGTTTAATACAGAATTGGTTTTTATCATTCAAACCAAGCAGAACTCCTTGGAAATTCTCCTTTCAACTCTTGCACCTTTCTCTGTGTAGCATCTCTTTTCTAAGCAAGGAGAGTGTGTTTGAAGCAGCTACTTAACACAAGGCTAAAACTTCTTCCAAAAGAGCTTTGGTCCTCATTTATCTACTGCACATGGTCAGGACACACTGTGATTAGTATTGTTGCACAGAAAGGTATGAGACCATTGTGATATAATAATAAATGATTCTGTCTCCGAGTGATATGGGGTACTATAATTAGGGATTTTCTAAAATGATCATGGCATAAAGAAAATTTGCACTATTAAGAAATGGGAGCTCAATGATGGGATGCTGGACTATTTCTGCTTTAAAAATAAAATACTGATAATTTATGTCTATGAAGTATTTGGGGAATGATAGATTCTAGCTGTATTGCAAAATCATATGGATGGTAACACCAAGAATGCAGGAGTAAAAATTTAAGAATGAAAAAGCAGGAGACATAATCAAATGAGAAACTAGTAACTTAAGATTTGAACAGAAAATATGTATTACTCTTATCTGTCATCTATACCCAAACAAGATGTCATTAACTTTCCAGAAATCTATCTCATGGAGAATTCTGAGGAAACCTCAAAGCTAATAACAACACAAACTTTCAGGATATATATTTCCAAATAATCAGAGACACTTAGACATAACCTATGATAACACCTAATTTTATCTTACATCCTAATAAAATGCTTTCGTTTAGTGGAGAACATTAACAGTGGCTTTAAAATAATATTGCCACAGTAACCCTGCAGTAGAGCAACTTGGTTAATTTAGGTTGAGCTCTCTAATAGTTTTAAGGATTTGGACTTATCAATTTAATTTGATTAATTTATTTAAAAAATTATATTCTTTAAATTGCAAATTAAGTTTGAACATAGTATACTAAAGAGTCTCAGAATCCAATTAGAATGAAAAATTTAAGATTTGAGAATCATCTGCTCATTAATATATCAACTAAAACATTGTAAAATAATCATAAAGATAGTAGAAAAGATAAAAAACATTTTAGTTTTTTGTTTTTTATAATTTCATACAAGTTTAGAATGCAATATAACCAAACCTACGTGCATTTCTCTATTTTCCTAATCATGCTACATAATCCCCAAAAGATATATATATATATATATATATATATATATATATATATATATATATATATATATATATACCTGTGTATGGATATCCTCATATTTATGTACATATATGTGTGTATGCAAGAGAATATTACTTTGCAGTAAAGAAAAACAAAATCATAAAATTTCATTGGACATAAATGAATGGAAATGGAAAAATTACACTGAATAATGTAACCCAAGTACAGAAAGAGAGACATGATATGAGATAAAAATCTCAAAGGATAAAATCTTAATAATTAATGATTCTCTCTCCCCAGGAATTATCTACCATCAGCAGCTCATCAGCATGGAGTGAGGCATGAGGATCATTCACCCCACTTTACCTGGATGTTTGACTGCCTTGATCTTGTCTTTTATGATGTATTATTCATTAATTGTCCTTAAATATTGCTTGACTGGAGTCCTATTTGGAAAATTATTTCCAATATGTGTGCCTATAGGGACACTGTCGATATTTTTACAGTATTTCCAGGTTTCATACTGAACTTATCGATCCTATGAGATTTTTAAACTCATATCATGTCTGTCTTTCTGGCCTTGGGTTGCCTCATTCAGTGTAATTTTTTTCCAGTTCCATTCATTTACCTGAAAATTAAATAATTTATTTTTTTACAGCTAAGTAATATTCTCCTAGTTATGAAGTGCGACAGTTTTCTTTTTCTCATTCGATATATTCTTAATTTACATTTCAAATGATTTCCCCTTTCCTGGATCTCCATCCCCGAAAGTCCCATAAGACCTCTTCCCTCCCCGTTTCCCAATCAACACCCTTCTGCTTCCCTGTCCTGGTATTCCCCTACACTGCTGCACTGAGCCTTTCCAGGACCAGGGGCCTCTCCTTGCCTCTTTTTGGGCATCATTTGGAATGTGAATTGTTTTTTGGGTATTCTGAGCCTCTGGGCTAATATACACTTATTAGTGAGTGCATACCGTGTGTGTTCTTTTGAGATTGGGTCACCTCACTCAGGATGATATTCTCCACTTCCACCCACTTGCCTAAGAATGTCATGAATTAATTATTTCTAATAGCTGAGTAGTACTCAATTGTGTAAATATACCACATTTTTTTGTATCCATTCCTCCGTTGAGGGACATCTGGGTTCTTTCCAGTTTCTGGCTATTATAAATAGGGCTGCTATGAACATAGTGGAGTATGTGTCCTTATTACATGCTGGGGAATCCTCTGGGTATATGCCCAGGAGTGGTATAGTGGGGTCCTCCGGTAGTATCATGCCCAGTTTTCTGAGGAAACACCAGACTGATTTCCAGAGTGGTTGTACCAGCTTGTAACCCCATTAGCAGTGGAGGAGTGTTGCTCTTTCTCCACATGCTTGCCAGTATCTATTTTCTCCTGAGTTTTTGATCTTAAGCCATTCTGACTGGTGAGAGGTGAAATCTCAGGGTTTTAAGTTTTAATTTTTACTTCTATGTGGGTAGATGTCTCCATTCCACAGCTACCATGAACACAAAATCATTGAACATGGATATGCAAGTATCTCTGTAGTAGGACATAAAGTCTGTGTGGTGTCTGCCCTGGAATTGTCTAATTGCCTCATATTATAGTTATACTTCTGAATTTTACAGAAGCTTCTAAATTATTTCCATTTTAAGGTCATAAATATTATGTTTGACTTCCTCTTTCTCTACATGCAAGCCAGAATTGTTGCAATTGTATTTCTGATGTTGGTCATCCACAGTGGTTTGAGTAGAGCTGAATATACCTGGAGAGACCCATGGCTCCAGTTGCATATGTAGTAGAGGATGGCTTTGTCAGGCATCAAAGGGAAGGGAGGCCCATGGTGCCATGAAGGCTTGATGTCCCAGCATAGGGGACATAGGGTTGGGCAGAAGTGGACATGTGGATAGGGGAGCACTCTCGTGGCAGCAGGAGGAGGCAAGTAGGATGGGAGGTTCGTGGAGTGGAAACCAGGAAGGGAGATAACATTTGAAAGGTAAATAAACAAAATAACCAATAAAACATTTTTCAAAAAAATTGTTTTTAATTGCAATTCTGTGAGGATTATGAATGTTGAAGCATTTTCAGAAGTGATTCCTCTCCACTTGCATATCTTCTTTTGAGAACTGTCTGTCCTGTTACAAAGCCCACTTTTAAAAGTGATAAACAATATGAAAACCATTTTCATGTGTCACGAAAGTCAGTGTCACACAACACCCTACTGAGAAATTCAGAGATGAATTTTAAGACTTTCCAACAACTCCCCTTCCTTCAAGGAAGTAAACATTCAACATGTATGTTTGTATATTAGGCAAGAGACACGGGCATTCAAGGAAAGCTAACAGTAAGCATTATGAAAAGAAAAAATATTGAGATACTACAAATTGTTAACTTTCAGAAGTTTGGCAAATAGGTAATAATTGAGTATATTAAATCCATCCACCCAAGAAGGAAACAGTGTTTGAAAGTGAGCATGTAAGATGAAAACTGATTGACTGTGGGTGTCAGGAAATCTTGAGTTCCATTTGTAATATCATGTTCTGGAATAACAGTCACCTTGGAGTGACTTTAGATTTCCTCATGACCATGCTCTTTTTTCTGCATGGTTATTTAATCACACTGAAATAGCAACAGTCTAGCATTACCACTTTCTCAAGCTTTCATATTTGTTGTTCTTTTCTTAATATTGTTCTTCAAGAGAAACATGTTTTGAAGAAGTGTGATCCTCATTTTACTGTTGTAATAATTCTTCCTGTACTTTATTAAAGCCTCTGCTCTTAATCTCTGGCTGAAGTGATTTTGTGTTTCTAATATTTGCAGTTTAGTATTAATTGATACATCACATTTTGTTCATAGTGAAAAAGGTCAGAATTTTTTTTTTTACTTCATATTGGCAATTAGTTACACTAGCATCCTTTTGGAAACAAACATCTCCCCTGCAGATACATGTTTCTTGCCTCTGAATAAACAGAATAATTTTTAACTCCATTTTATTACTTTTGCTCTCTTCCTGGCTATTGTTCTTTTACTTGTTTTCTCCATACTATCTGTGTCCACATTCTGATGATTTTTACTGATAATGTTTCAAGTAAGTTCATTATCTTCAGACATAATATAAATATTTTACCATCATTGTTTTTGCTTTTTTGACATATGCTAATACATAAGTAGGCTTCAAACCTCACAGCATGTGTTATTTTAGTGTTTATTTAGTATTTGCTTTATCATGTTATTTAGTGTTCATTTGTTTAGTGGAAACTAGATCACACATGCCGATGCCTGTAATTCGCATTGTCACATACTTTCCTCTGTGTAGGTCCCTCCTTTCTGAGAGGGCTGCTGTGCCCTTTGCTCTGTGGAATCTCTGCTGCTATTTCTACTACCCCAGGTCTGTTGGAGGCACTCCCCTCAGCTTTGACCTCCTCAATGCACCTTCATGCTGTTTCTCTTTCTGAAGAATATTTTGAACAGAAGCAGAATTCTAGGTTGACCCTGGTTCCCTCCTCTAGTTACTTCAAAGGCATAAACAAATAACTTTCAAATGAGAATTCAGTAAGAAATCTGTAAAGCTGTACCTGTATTGTTTCCTGTCCCTACGGTTGCTTCACAGTATTGGTGTTTGCCTACTGTTATTGCTATTCAAACAGCCATTGTGATATGTTCTTTCTTTGTTCTTTATTATGTTTTCATTTAATTGAAATAATTCAGTCATTTGAAACATTTTGTTAGCTTTGATAATCAGCCATCACATAATCAAATATTGACATGAATTTCATTTCCATTTTTAGAATAATTAGTATTGTCTTCCAGAAAAAAAGAACATAATTTATTCCTGCTTTTCTGATTCAGTTGTATACACTGCAGCTTAAAATATGGTATTAAGTCTACAGCTTTTATATTTTAATACCATTTTTAGTAAAGTCTATTACTTTACAACTTCTATCTTGGCAGTGGGTACATCTGCTTTAATGTGCATGTCTGTGTATTCTGGTTTGCATGTGCATGTGTATAGTATGCATCTGTATCTGTATTCATCTTCACATACATGTAGGTGCATGTGAAATTGATATTAGGTATCTCCTAGGATTATTCTCTTCCTTACATATTGATGAAGGTTCTGTTTCTGAATCAAGGAATTAATGATTTGATAGTTTATGTAGCAAACATGCTCAAAGGATCCTTGTTTCTGCTTCTGACGCTAATATGCAAGCCATTATACCTACCTACGATTTACTTGGGTGCTGCTAATTCAAACTCTGGTAGCCACATTTTATCTACTGAAACATCTTTCCAGACCCTTTTCATCACACACACACACACACACACACACACACGCACACGCACACGCACACGCACACGCACACACACACACACACATACACAAAGAGAGAGAGAGAGAATATATTTGTGTTTATAAATTGAATAATATAAATGAACATATGTGTATAAAAATATAATGCTATATGCACACCCTTCAAATATAGAAATTATAAAAATTATTTTTAATAACACTGTCACCATTAGTATTGATTTTTTTCAGTTTCCATTACCTAATTTATGTCTGATTTGAGTATATGTGTTCTATTTCATGGTCTATGTGGTAGTTTCTAACAAGCCAGAATATTAAATATCTAGCTTTTCTTGTATTCTTTTAAGGGTATTGAATACTATTCTCCCTTGAATATTCTTTTGTTATGTTTTGTTTTTACTTTTTGTGTTAGACATGTTCTTCATTTACATTTCAAATGTTGTCCCATTTCCTGCCCCCCCCCTCTGAAAGTTTCATAACCCATCCCCCATTCCCCAATCAACCTTCTCCTGTTTCTTTGTCCCAGAACTCCCCCACACTGAGGCATCGGGCCTTTCCAGGACCAAGGGCCTCTCCTCCCTTTGAAGTCCAACAAGGCCATCCTCCACTGCCTATGTGTCTGGAACCATGGGTAACTCCATGTACACTCTCTGGTTCCTGGGTTTGTCCCTGGGAGCTCTGGGAGTACTGGGTGACTCATACTGTTGTTCCTCCAATGGCACTGCAAACCCTTTCAGATCCTTTCTCTAGCTCCCCCATTGGGGACCCTGTGCTCAGTTCAATGGCTGGCTGAGAGTGTCCCCCTCTGTATTTGTCATGTACTAGCAGAGCTGAAGATTCTTAATATTGATTAAAATAGATGAAGAAGAGTCATCTCTTAGAAATATTCTGGATGTAGAATCCAAAGCAAAGGATTTTCAGTTTTTCTCATCAATATTCTAAGTGTTCAAACAGGTCTCACTCTAACTTATCAGAAATCAGAAACCACAGTTTCTGATAATTATCAATATCAGCTTCCTCATCCTGTACTGTTGAGTGGCTGCTTGTTCTATGTTTGTGCCTGTTGCCAGAGAGCAGACACGTTCCGCAGGCATGGGAAAACACAGGGATGTTAGGCTGCCTTTCATCCTTGCCACTGTAGTGCTGGGACACTGACACACTTCTCCGAAAGGCAAAATTCAGTCTAAGATCAGGATCCCAGCTGGTGTTTCTCCAGGTGCAAAACAGTGGGAGCTGAAAGGGATGCTGTGGTTCTCAAGATCCTGTGTGCCCAGATGCCACTGAAGACCTTGAGGAGTTGGAAACAGTAGTCTGCAAGTAAGAATGGGGTCCCAGCTGGCGTTTCTCCAGGTGAGAAACAGTGGGAGCTGGAAAGGACACTGTGATTCTCAAGATCCTGTGTGCCCAGTTCCACACTGGAGGAGCTGGGAACAGTAGTCTGCAGGAGGCGGGTAATGGTGGGAATCCAGCATAGCTCTGAGTGAGACACAGTACTAAGTGGCTGGAAGGTGTTCTATTCAGGAACTTTTCCCCTGTGCCCATGTCCTCAAGGGTCTTCCCCAGTTTCTTTTCTATTAGTTTCAGTGTGTCAGGTTTTATGTGTAGGTCCTTGATCCATTTGGAGTTGAGCTTAGTACAAGGAGATAAGAATGGATTGATTCGCATTCTTCTCCATGCTGACCTCCAAGTGAAGCAGCACCATTTGTTGAAAAGACTATCTTTTTTCCACTGGATGCTTTCACCTCCTTTGTTAAAGATCAAGTGATCATAGGTGTGTGGGTTCATTTCTGGGTCTTCAATCCTATTCCATTGATTCACTTGCCTGACATTGTACCAATACCATGCAGTTTTTATCACTATTGCTCTGTAGTAAAGTTTGAGTTCTGGGATACTGAATCCCCCTGAAGTTCTTTTACTGTTGAGAATAGTTTTAGCTATCCTGGCTTTTTTGTTATTCCAGATGAATTTGAGCATTGATCTTTCTAGCTCCATGAAGAACTGGGTTGGGATTTTGATGGGGATTACATTGAATCTGTAGATTGCCTTTGGCAATATGGCCATTTTAACTATATTAATCCTGCCAATCCATGAGCATGGAAGATTTTTCCCTAAGATCAAGAATTGACAAATGGGACCTCATAAAACTACAAAGTTTCTGTAACGCAAAAGACACTGTCAAAAGGACAAAACGTCAACCAACAGATTGGGAAAGGATCTTCACCAACCATAAATCTGACAGAGGGCTAATATCTAATATATACAGAGAACACAAGAAGGTAGAACCTAGAGACCCAAATAACTCCACTAAAAAGTGGGGTACCGAAGTAAACAAAGATTTTTCACATGAAGAACTTCAGAGGGCTGAGAAACACCTTAAGAAATGTTCAACATCATTAATCATTAGGGAAATGCAATTCAAAACAACCCTGAGATTTCACCTCACACCAGTCAGAATGGCTAAGGTCAAAAACTCAGGAGACAGCAGGTGCTGACGAGGATGTGGAGAAAGAGGAACACTCCTCCACTGCTGGTGGGATTGTAAGACGGTGCAACCACTTTGGAAATCAGTCTGGCAGTTCCTCAGAAAACTGGGCATGGCACTTCCGGAGGACCCTGCTATACAACTCCTGGACATATACCCAGAGGATTCCCCAGCATGTAATAAGGACACATGTTCCACTATGTTCATAGCAGCCCTATTTGTAGTAGCCAGAAGCTGGAAACAACCTAGGTGTCCCTCGACAGAGTAATGGATACAAAAAATGTGGTGTATTTACACAATGAAGTACTATTCAGCCATTAGAAACAATGAGTTCATGAAATTCGTAGACAAATGGATGGAGCTGGAGAACATCATACTAAGTGAGGTAACCCAGTCTCAAAAGATCAGTCATGGTATGTACTCACTGATAAGTGGATAATAACCTAGAAACTTGGAATATGCAAGAAGTGATCCACATATTAAATGATGTCCAAAAAGAACAGAGGAGTGGCCCCTGGTTCTGGAAAGACTCAATGCAACATTATAGGGGAATACCAGAACAGGGAAGTGGGAAGGAGTTGATGGAGGAACAGGGGGAGGGAAGAGGACTTATGGGACTTGCTGGGAGTGGGGACCCAGAAAATGGGAAATCATTTGAAATGTAAATAAAGAATACATCGAATAAAAAAATAAAAAAATAAAAAGTAAAATAAAAAAAGTGGCTGGAAGGAGGGTCTTCTACCAGAGGGAGAACTCCGCCTGCACAGCTCTGGATGATGAAGCAAAAGAGCTCCCATTCCCCTCCCTGGTAGTCTGTGGTGAAGGAGACAGCCATTGCTTGTCCAAACTCTTTTATTCATGGCAGATGAGGATGTATACCTCTTACTCAGAGTAAAGCAGAGATTAAATACCTCTGGTAAGAAGGGGTGCCTGGGAAGGGAAGCTCATTGGCTAAACATTCAGGGCCTATCTAGATAACCTCAGTAGCATGGAGAACTTTAGGTCTTTATGACACATGGACTGGTTGTCATGGTCCACGGCCATATGCTCCAGGACAGAAACCTGGTCCGGACCTACTTCTAACTCCTGTCATTCTCAGTTAGGAGATGTCTTGGGGTTCTGAACTTGTTACTAGTACCTTATCAGTTCTGTATGGTTTTGTAGTCCTTGTCTGCTGCTGCGGAGTTGTTTACTTCACTGTCAACTTTTTCTTTGTCTTTTAAACCTATTTCTTAGCCACATAGTTTTAGCATATGCTGGGATACGGTTACTATGGCAACAAAAATAGCCAGTAGTATGAAAGAGTTTTCCTTGGTTCAGTTTCTGATAGATTTTCTTTCATTTTGAACTCTGTCCTATGAATTTGAGCTTCCTCTGCCTCCCCGAACTGCCAAATCTTCTTAGAACAGAGAACCTTAGTGCTACACTTTTTTTGTTTACCTCCGTAGGTCAGAGTTCAGTAAATATTCTCAGAAATATTCTAGAAAGCTAGATGGAAAATGATTATCTTCATTAATTTCTGTCTACTCAAGAGTCTCATGGTGGTTAACATCTAATATTTGAAAATATGTTGGATAGTTTTTAATATATTTTTATTCTGATCAGTGTCTAGTTATGGTTATCATACAGAGAACTGCGCAGCTACTGTGCAATGCAAAAGAAGGACTAGATTTTAAAAACAAGAATTTTATCTCTCATTATTGCAAACTGACTGTAATTGTTAAAAGTCTTCTATTTTGGTTGATGATTCATATCCTAGAGTCAGACTATCTTCCAAACCTCATTTTCTTGTTCCTGGTTGGTCAAGTGTTACTGGGTATGTTGGTTGGTTAACCTCTCAGCCCTCCAGTTCCCTTGACATCATCTTTAAAGATGTGTCATCATGACATTTTCTTCACTAATATGCGGACTAGGAAACTTAGCATGTCAGAAATGCATTCAGTAGCTTGAGATACTAAGTGCAAAGTATTCATGAACCATTAAAATTTATCAAATTTTAGTAACTTTTCTCATATCCTTCCTCATTCCTAACTATCAAATCTGCCAAACTTTCTCACATTCTCACAAACCCAACTCTTTCCTTCTCACTTCCATGTGAACAGCACCCCTGCCTTATGTAAGGTTTAGTTTCTGAGAGGCATTCTAATCTCATAGATGATTTAATTTTCAACAAGAATTGCCGAAGTAAGAGATTTGCCTTCCTGGTTGGAACTGGTATTATTCCTGCTCAGGACTGTATTTTGGAAAATCATTTAGTTGCTTTGTTCTGCTGCTGTTACATTTATTCTTCCTCTCTTCCTCCTCCTCCTCTTCCTATTCTTCTTCATTATCTTGTTTTGTCTTTTTTTAAATTTTCTTGAAATAACACATGTCAGTGAAGTCAGTGCTTCATTAATGTACTTTGCTTTCTGAAAACAATCACCTTCCCTCTTCTTGGCATACCACCCAGTCTTTCTACTAAAATTTTTGAATGTTATTTATCATGGAATCATAATTTGACCAGTTCACATTAAATTCAGAGGAATTATTTTATTCAAATTTGTAACTTACCAATTAGAACTTGCTGTCTTTGGGTATAGTCTACATTCACAAGTTACCCATTTATGAGTAAATTTTACTTTGTCTTTAAATTTTTAGGTGTTTGTGTCTTGTGTTTTCAGTTAGAGGCTTCTTCAATTTACTTTCCCTATAAATAAATAAATTATGAAATCTTTTGATTGTTTTCATGGAAAATAAGTCAAGATAACTTTTACCCAACTCTGTTTCTTTGAAACACCACAAAATTACAATATAACTAAGTACACATTGCAATTATAAGTAGGATATTTAATATTCTAAAATATTTTAATAGATTATTAAATGACATTACTTGGTACATTATACTACTTTAGTTCACTAGTAAAGAGATGGGCATCTTAAAAGTATGCTTGGGAATACATTTATACTAATTATAATTAGCAGTTATAATACAAGACCTTAAAATATCTGCCTTGGCTAAAACTCCAAAGGGAGGCAAATGTGTGATATGTTTTTATTATAGCTGATGATATTTCCTTGTTAATAGGGCAAAACCTAAGGTTGTGGTTTGTGATGGTTTATATATGTTTGGCCCAGGCAGTAGCACTATTAGAAAGTGTACCTTGGTCAGAAAAGCTGTGTCACTATGGGTATGATCTTTGATATCCTAGTCCTAGCTGCCTGGAAGTCAGTACTCTGATAGCAGCCTCCAAATGAAGCTGTAGAAGTCTCAGCTCCTCCTGCACCAGACATGCCTGGATGCTGCCATGTTCTCACCTTTGTAATAATGGACTAAACCTCTGAACCTATAAGCCAGCCCCAATTAATCTCCTTTAGTTGGCTTATTGCTCTAGCTAGAATTAATACCAATTCTCAAACTATTCCACAAAATAGAAATAGAAGAGTCACTGCTAATGTCATTTTATGAGACCATAGTCACCCTGATACCTAAACCACACTGAGTCACAAAGAAAAAGGACTTCAAACCTATTTCTCCTATCAATATTGATGCAAAAGTACACAATAAAATATTGGCAAAATGAATCCAGGGTGCAGAGTTGGTTCAGTATACAAAATTCCATCAACATAATCTACCATACAAACAAACTGGAAGAAATAAAGTGCATGATCATTTCATTAGATGCTGAAGAAGCATTTGGCATAATCTAACACCCTTCATGTGAAAAGTATGTATAGATTTCGGTAATACAAGGCATATACATAAACATAATCAATGCAATATACAAGTCAATAGTCAGCATCAATCTGAATGGAGAGAAACTTAAAACAATTCAACTAAAATCCTGGGCAAGACATGGCTGCCCACTCTCTCCACATCTATCCAATATAATACTTAAAGTTATAGCAAGTTATGTTCATTTAATAATTACACTCTATTTAGTTATATTGAATACAGGACAAGTTTAAAGTGATGGTTGTTCAAGATATTGCAGTGAAAACGAATGTTAGGGTTAAAGTGACAATGTTAGAACAGAAAAATGATGTTGGAACACTGAGGAAGTTAATGAAGAGGGCTTACAGATGGGTATGAAAGACCCAAGGTAACTCCAATACAGGGAGGGGCAACCTCAGAAATATATCAGCATGCAGGTCATGGCAGCACCACCAGCTCCTATGAAGGATACTCTTGTTGAGGAGTAGAAACAAGCCATCATTGCTCTTCTTACTAGTATACATTTAAATTTGGGGGTAATTAAAGATTTATATGTATTCTTCTATATAAGACATCTAATAATAACAGGGTAAGTTGTAGGTAAGTTGTCTCCAACAAATGTTTGCCTCTTCTAAAAATGACACCATCCCAGATAGCTTTCATGATGGACAGTGGAAAGATGAGTGATAAACCATCCACAAGTCCTGATGCTAGAGTCAACACATTGTAACCTCTGCTATGTTCATTTCCTTTCTCTCTCAAGTAGAGATTGCAGCCTGTACTTTTTCACATGGTGAAATAACCCTTAACTTTATACTTCATTTATCTGTGCCAAGGAGTCAACTCTCCTTATTGAGTACAAAACTCAAGAGTACTGGGATTGGGATCAGAGATACTGTGGAATGAGGCATCATTTTCTTCAACTACAACAAGTACTGGTCTCCAATGTCTGTAATTTCTTTTATGTCATCAAAACAAAATACTAGAAAGATAGAATAATAAATAATGCAGCTTGACAGAAAGAATAACATATACAAATTTGCAGTATTATATGTTAATCAGAATTAAATACATGAGCAAGATCACAAATTTCGGGGGGGGGGCTATCCTCTTAGAGAAGGGCATAGAGGTATGGGATGAGAAACAGCCAGAGGGCAGACCAGGAGGGGATAATGACTGCACTGTAAACAAAGATAAAATAATTTTAAAAAAAATGAGACACATATCTTCCCCCTGCTCTTCCACTTTCACCTCCTCCTTTAGTCCTTTCTCTCTCTATTCCTTTCCTCGGGAGTCTATCAACCAGAAAAATATCCACAAATGGTACCTAACTTAATGAAGTAAAATAAACTAATGCAATAAATTAAGAGCAACACAACAGCATAAATAGAACACCACAGTCACTAGATATAATATATACAGTCCCAAAAACTTTGTGCTTGAAAATTGGAAGTACCTAAGGGGTAATTTAAAAAATAAAAATAAAATAGGAGTCTGCAGATTGGAACACACTGTTCAAAGTGTCAAGGAGAAATATTGATTGAAATTTGAGAGGCCAAGCATAATTCACAGAAAGATGTTTCATGATGAATAATTCCTACAAAAGTACACCATACCAAACCATTTTTTTAAAAATGTGGACTGAATGTATTAAAGAAAACTATGGTAGATAAGAATGTATGTGTCCCTATGTCTATATTATCTCTATATAGGTTTGGTTAAAGATGAAAAAGATGTCCTTCATATGAGGAGAAAGAGATGAACCTGATGGCTTGGAATCTCAGAACAGTTAGCTTATTCACTGTGGTCTGAATATAGTCAGTTTGTCTTTTGGCTTCTATTCCAGCCTTCTCATTCAAAAGACAGAAGTTCTCTAGTACTTACACGCCAGTAAGCTACTGAGTATTTTTACATAGCAGCACAGTATCCTTCTGAATCCCAGCCTTTCATTTTATCAGTGGATGTTGCTTGGATTTATAGACTTCACTATAGTTCTGACTTATTCACCTAAAACAGTACTTCAGATCTAATACTAAGCCTACTTCCTACACTTGTATACTTTTTTCTGACTTTTATCTCTTAGTTATGGGCCTGACATCTAAAATACATTGCTTAATCAAATAATCAAATTATTTTCCCTCCATGACCAAATATTCTTAAGATCCTGAATCTGGTGCAAGAGTAGTTCTACTGAAGGAGAAGCTTAAGGGAGAGACTAAAATAGGTTTCCAGTCCATGGAAATTTAGTAGGGTGGGTCACACTGCTCAAGGTAGAAGTGCAGTAGTATCACCTTATAGTTTATATCCAAGAATTAACTGTTCAAACAGTAGGAAATCCCAAGCAAATATGTAAAGAGCAGATGAAGTCGTAAGTGAATACTTATATTGACATGGGTAAAGCTAAGTCAAGGAACAATGTTCCAGGACTGTGGGAAAGCTGCAAATTATTCTATTAAGGCTTACTTGGAGTAATGGTAAAGCCTTCCTCTGATATAAGTGTAATTATAAGTCTTGAGTGTTTTTGAACTCTTAACCAGTATGTTTCAAAAGAAGCAACCACAGCTTCATTCTTCCAGATGTTCAGATACTGAGACCTCTGGGCTGAAGAGACCCCCTACCTAGACTATATAACTCCACCTTCTTTTGCTGTATGAAGTAAATATTCTGGGCTTATGGGTTGTGCTATTTGGTGCTGCTTCATGAGAGTTTGCACAGTCTGCCTCACTCCACCATTTTGGTAAGTGTGCCTGTATTTTTATCATTCTCTCACTGCCCAGTTAGGTCAAGTACCAGTTGTAATATATATTGTTAAATTGATTCTTAAAAGTCTCAGAGACTGAAGTGAATGACAAGGAAGTATGGGATCAGGTGATCACACTGGTGGATTTCTTTTGGAAAAGACACAATGCTTTTCTCTCATTGAAATACACACTTATTTTAGATGTGAATTTTCCTTCCTGACAGTAATGATTCTGCTAAACCCTCAAATGAATATGAATAGAATCACTTAACCAGAGTCATACATACTATATAACATTGATTATGCCCAGGAAACTTGTTTTATAAAAGGCAGAGTGGGGCTTCAGATTAAGACTCATAAGATTTATTGAACTAATGACTTTCCCCATTTCTGCAAAATAGATGGCGTCAAAAAATACAAGAGGTGGGTCAATTTAAGATGAACTATGGTGCCAGACATTAATGCCTTGAGATTCTAAAGTCATGTCTTCTAGAATGTATTATGTTTATTTTTATCTGATGACATATAAATATTTATCCTGGTACATTATTTATGATCTCATGGTTCCAGGAATACAAGAGGTTATTTTTACCATTGGTTCACCAGGGAAGATTTTGCATTTGTACAAATGTGGAAAAAAAAGAATTAGAAAATTTTGTTCAAATGGAAGAGATACTTCTAAAGGTAGAAAACAAACTGTTTCTATACCATTATCTGTTAAGTCTGTCATGTCAGCTCTGAGGATTTTGATGCTAATAACAAGTAGGAGAGCAAATGATAACTTCACATTTTGGGTATGATTGATCTTGATTTCAAGATGTCAAAAAAATATCAATCATGAGATGAAGGCTGTCAGTAGTACAGTTATCTCAGGAATGACTGGTAAGTGAATCATAACCAGGTGAGTTTATTGAAATGTGATATGCATAGATATTAAAATAAAAAAACTGAATTCAAGACACCTGCATTTGACCAATTATAAAAGTGAAAGTTTTAGTTGGAAAAAATATTTCTTCGATCTGACAATATTGTTTTGCATAGATGTTCTTAGTGTAGCAATAGAAATAGTTTGTCTTTGATTTAGATAAAAGCACTGTCTTCAGCTGTCCAGCTGCTAAAACTATGAAGAAGTAACTGGTTTATAAAAGCACTAATATGATTAAAGAATCAGTCTATTTCTAAGTTCATAGCAGAAACTGCCTGATAAGAAGAATGTCAAAGGAGGTCTCAAGAACAAGACTTTGAATTGTATATTTTCCTTGACACTTCCTCTCTTTATTTCATGGCTAACATGACATGAGATATTTTCCCTTGCTATGTATCTATGTCTTGTAACAGTCCTGAAGTTAATGGAGTCTGCAAGCTATAGACTGATTGAGACTTTTGAAATTGTGAGCCTAAAATATTTTCTTCTTCAAATGTTTTGCAGGAATATAGCAAGAATAATGACTAACGCAAACCTCCTTTATTAGATTTAAAAACTCACTTTCTATCAAACAGTGGGGAAAAGCATTTAGTTTATTTATAAATATTCTGGGTGAATTATAATTATTTGAATACTGTCTCAAGAATGATGGAAGAAAAATGTTCTCATTTCTTTAACAGAATTTTTTTTAAAAATGGAATCTTAGGAAAAATTATAAAGTGAGGGATGACTAAAATGGAACTTCTTTTTACTACAACATAACATTTTTATTATATGGGAATTATGTACCATGCACCCTGATCACACCTACTTCCCAGTCCTCCCAGGTCCACAAGCCCTCCCTCGTGCCTACACATGCAAAGAAAGTCCAATTTGTGTTGTCCACTGCAGCATAGTCATACACACAGTGGTTAGTACCCTACAAAAAACTCAGACCTTCACCCTTCCACCCCACAAGAACCCATCAACTGTAAAGTGCTATACTTCAGCATCTTTATCACAGTTTCAGAGAACTCTCTTTAGTAGCTTCCTGCCAGCACTGTTCATTTTGTGGGGAAGGATTTTCAAAAATGCCTTCAATGTCTGTCACTCTCCATTATGAATCTATAGTCATGGATATCACTGCAAAAGAAACATGAGTAATGCTGACCTTCTACTCTCCATAATACATGCTCCCTACCTTCTAGGAGGAGCATGTATCAACTAGATAAACAGTCAATATACCTGAATATGAACATATGCAGAAATCTTTTATGTAATTCACATACATTTCTTAAGAACAGTAGTATGTTTTCTACACTTACAATGAGTATTTGTCTTGTATGTATTATGTTGTATGACATGATTTTGGCATACAGCTTTCTTAAAAAGGATTTTTCATAGAAATGCATGAAGATGACAATGTGAAGAAATTCTAATTAATCTCCCTTGAATACCCATATTATAGGTGTACAGTGGCCTCCCAAACCTTTGCAGAAACCTGTGACTCTGTCTTTTTAATAAAGCATTTTTGTGTATACAGATTAAAATTTCAAAAGAAATCCATCTTTAACTGGTTGTGTATAATTAAATAGAAGTATCTTTAGTAGAATTTAAAATTATAAGCTAAAGATGGGTGTGAGGCCTGTATGATCTGAGGCAATGATTGTGGTATTCCTCCTTTAACTAAGCAAAGCCTACTCTGCCAGCAGCTAAGAGGTGTGGAAGGAAATGAGGAACTTCAACACCTTGAATTTGAAGTTCTGGACTCCACTTCTGCAGTGGTATAATTTTCTATTACTTTAAGTCACCTGAATTGGCAGAGATCTGCATCACAACTCTAGGGAACTATCTTCTTATATATTTGTTTGGGAAGTATATTTGGTAAAAATTGAGGCTACATCTTTCTTCTGGCCTACAACCCTGCCCAGGGCAGATGGGGAGCTCCAAATGCTTTCCACACCTAGAGACCAAGGGATACAAGATAATACTTCAAAACCAGGTTCACAGAAGAAACAGGCTCCAATCAGAGATAGCAAGGCCAGTTAACACCAGAGACAACCAGATGTCAAGAGGCAAGCCAAAGAACATAAGAAACAGAAACCAGTGCCACGTGGTACAATCAGAACCCATTTCTGCCACCACTGCAAGACTTGGATGCCTTAACGCACATGAAAAGCATGATTCTAGCTTAAAATATTATCTCATGAAAATGATAGAGCATCATAAAGAGGACATCAATAACTTTCTTGAAGAGATACAGGAGAACACATTCATGTAGGGAAAGGAATTGAGCAAAACCAATAAGAATCTAAAAATGGAAATAAAAACAATGAAGAAATCACAAAGAGAGGCAATCCTGTGGATGAAAAACATAGAAAAGAGATCAGGAGTCATAGATGTAAGTATCACCAACAGAATACAAGAGATAGAAGAGTGAATTTCGTGATTAAAAAATATCATAGAAGATACTGATATTACAGTCAAAGAAAATACAAAGTGCAAAGAGCTCCTAGCCTAAATTATCCAGGAAATTCAGGATACAATGAATAGACCAAAATTAAGAGTAAAAGGAATAGAAGAGAGTGAAGATTTTCAATAGAAAGGGACAGGAAACATCTTCAACAAAATCATTGAAGAACACTTCCCAAAAGAAAGAGATGGACATAAATGTACAAGAAGCCTATAAAACATCAAACAGACTGAACCAGAAACAGAATTTCTCCTGTCATATAGCAATCAAAACTCTAAATGTACAGAACAAAGAAAGAATATTAAAAGCTGCAAGGGACAAAAGCCCAGACATATGTACAGACAGACCTATCTGAATTATACCAGACTTCTCAACAGAGATTGTAAAAGCCAGAATATATTGGACAGATGACATGCAGATTTGAAGAGAACAAAAAAGCAATCCAGGCTATTATACACAGAAAAACTCTTAATCACTATAGATGGAGACATCTGGAGAGCTTTAGGGGCCAACTGTAGAAACTTGGAAATTTGACATTGGGTCAGGTCAAAGAAATAGACTTCAGGCAAGAATTTGATATTGGGCCAGGACACTGAAGTAAGCTCAGACAGGAATCTAATTTTGGGCTAGAACAAAGAAGTAGGATTCAGGCAAGAATATGACTTTTGGCTAAGACATGGAAGTAAGCTAAGATATCTTGGTCATCCTGATAAGGCCCTAAAAACAGTGATCAATTGCCTTTGTTTATTGCTTAGCTTGTTCCTTGATTATTTGAGTTTAGTGCCTTTTTTGTTCCTTAACCTAGAACTGACCTTATTATCTGCATTTAATTAAGATGGTATAAAAGCAAATAGGGAAAAAAAAAAAACACTTCAGTCTGAGAATTGGCTGTGGTCATGCTACAGTGTTGTTTAATTGTCTTTTTTCACTCCTTGCATCCTCACTGGAGAAGCTGTTGATTGACTGGATTGGCTTTGTCAGAGAAACCAAGAAATTCTATGAAAAAACTAAATTAGACAACATCTTTCTACTAATCCAGCCCTACTGAAGATAGTAAAAGATAAAAACACTAACACAAGGAGTGAAATTATACTCAAGAAAAACCAAGATATTAATCATCTCATAACAAACCCAAAAGAATAATACAAACATGATACCATCACTAGCAACAAAACTAACAGGAACAAGCAATCATTGGTCTTTAATGACTTTTAACATCAATGGACTCAACTTCTCAATAAAAAGGCATAGGCTAACAGACTAGATACTTACAGGACCCAGTATTTTGCTCTATACAAGAACCACACCTCAGAGACAAAGATAAACACTACCTCAGACTAAAAGCCTGAAATGTAATCTTCCAAGCAAATGGTCCCAAAAAACAAGCTGTAGTAGCCATTCTAAATTCCAATAAAATAGATAACTAGCCAAAATTAACAAAAGAAGATGGGGAAGGACACTTCATACTCAAAAAAGGAAAAAGCAACTAAGATAAATTGTTAATTTTGAACATCTATGCCCCAAATGAAAAGACACCCACATCTGTAATAGAAATGTTACTAAAGCTCAAAACACACATAGATTCTCATACAATAATAATAGGAGACTTAAATGCCCCACTATTACCAGTGGACAGAAAATAGAAACAAATATTAAACAGAAACAAATGGAAACTAACAGAAGTGATGAACCAAATAACTTAAACAGAAGTTATATTCTACAGAATATTTCAGCCTAAAACTAAACAATATGCCTTCTTCCCAGCACCTCATGTTCCCTTCTCCACAACTGACCATATAATCAGACACAAAACAAGTCTCAACAAGAAGATTGAAATAATCCCATGCATTCTATCAGATCACTATGGACTAAGGCTAGTATATAATAACAACAAAAATGACAGAAAGACCATATACTCATGGAAACTGTATAACTCTCTATTCAATGATAACTTGGTCAGGGAAGAAATACAAAAAGAAATTAAAGACTTTCTAGAATTTAACTAAAATTAAGGCACAGGATACCAAAACTTATGGGACTCAATAAAAGCAGTGCTAAGGTGGAAAATCATAGCATTGAGTGCCTCCATAAAGAAATGTAAGAGATCTGATATTATCAACGTAACAGCATATCTTAAAGTTCTAGAATAAAAAGAAACACAACCAAGAAGAGTAGACAGCAGAAAATAATTAAACATTGGCCTGAAATCAAACTATTAGAAACAAAGAGAGCTATTAAAAAACATCAACAAAACTAAGAACTGATTCTTTTATAAAACCAACAAGATGGATAAACCAGTAGGCAAACTAATTAAAAGGCACAGAGGCAGTATTCAAATTAATAAAATCAGATATGATCCACAAATAGATCAAAAAAGAAAAGGAACTTCAGACCAATATCACTTATGAATATCAATGCGAATATGCTCACAAATATTCTTGCAAACAGAATGTTAAAACACACCAAAACCATAATTCACCATGACCAAGTAGTCTACATTCCAGAGATCTAGGTATAATTCACTATATAAGCAATCTCAAAGAAAAAAATAAGGTAATAATCTAATTAGATGCTGAAAAGTCTTTAACAAAATCCAATACTCCTTCATGTTAAAAGTCTTGGAAAGATCAGGAATTCAAGGCCCATACCTAAATATAGTAAAAGCAATATACAGAAAACCAGTAACCAATATCAAATTAAATGGAGAAACTTGAAGCAATGCCACTAAAATCAGGGATGAGATAAGGCTGCTCATTCTCTCTGTATTTTTTCAATATAGTACTCAGAGTTCTAGTTAGAGCAATAAGAGAGCAGAAGACAGTCAAAAGAATAAAAATTTAAAAGGAAGAAGTCAAAGTATCACTATTTATATATGATATAATAATATATATAGCAACCCCCCAAAATTCTACCAGAGAACTCCTATAGCTGATAAACAACTTCAGCAAAGTGTCTATATACAAAATTAACTAAAAGACATCAGTAACCTTGCTATACACATAGAATAAACAGGCTAAGAAAGAAATTAGGGAAATAATACTTTTCTCAATACTCACAAATAATATAACATATCTTGGCATAAAAATGACCAAATAAGTGAAATATCTGTATGATAAGAAATTCAAGTCTCTGAAGAAAGAAATCAAAGAAGAACTCAGAAAATGGAAAGATCTCTTATGCTAATGGATCCAAAGGATTAACATAGTAAAATTGTGGATCTTCAAAGAGCAATCTACAAAGTCATTAAAATCCCCATCAATATTGCAACTCAATTCTTCACAGAGATAAAAAGAGCAATTCCCAACTTCAACTGTAATAACAAAATAACTCAAGATAATGAATGCAATTCACAATGCTCAACCATTAAAGAACTCTGGACAAATCAACATCCCTCACCTCAAGCTGTAGGACAGATCAATAGTCATGAAAAGCTCATGGTATTGGTACACAGACAGTCAGGTATATAAAGAAATATAATTGAAGACTCAGAAATAAATTTTTCCAACTCAGTTCTTCACAGAGTTAGAAAAATCTATTCTCAAATTCATCTGGAATAACAAAAAACCTAGGATAGCTAAAACTATTCTCAACAACAAAAGGAATTCTGGGGGAATCAGTATCCCTGACTTCAAGCAATACTACAGAGCAATAGTGATAAAAACTGCATGGTATTGGCACAGTGACAGACAAGTGGACCAATGGAATAGAATTGAAGATCCAGAAAAGAACCCACACACCTATGGTCACTTGATCTTTGACAAAGGAGCCAAAAACATCCAGTGGAAAAAAAGATAGCCTTTTCAACAAATGGTGCTGGTTCAATTGGAGGTCAACATGCAGAAGAATGCGAATTGATCCATTCTTATCTCCATGTACTAAACTTCACTCCAAGTAGATCAAGGACCTCCATGTAAAACCAGACACACTGAAACTAACAGAAAAGAAACTGGGGAAGAACCTAGAGGACATGGGCACAGGGGAAAAGTTCCTGAACAGATCATCAATAGCTTATGCTCTAAGATCAAGAATTGCCAAATGGGACCTCATAAAATTACAAAGTTTCTGTAAGGCAAAGGACACTGTTAAAAGGACAAAATGGCAACCATCAAACTGGGAAAGGATATTCACCAACCCTACATCTGGTAGAGGGCTAATATCCAATATATACAAAGAACTCAAGAAGTTAGATCCCAGTGAACCAAATAACCCTATTAAAAATGGGGTACAGATCTAAACAAAGAATTTTCACCTGAAGAAATTCAGATGGCCGAGAGGCACTAATGCTCAACATCATTAGTCATTAGGGAAATGCAAATCAAAACAACCCTGAGATTTCACCTTACACCAATCAGAATGGCTAAGGTCAAAAACTCAGGAGACAGCAGGTGTTGACGAGGATGTGGAGAAAGAGGAACACTCCTCCACTGCTGGTGGGGCTGTAAGATGGTACAACCACTTTGGAAATCAGTCTGGCGGTTCCTCAGAAAACTGGACATGATTCTTCCGGAGGACCCTGCTATACCTCTCCTGGGCATATACCCAAAGGATTCCCCGGCATGCAGTAAAGACACATGCTCCATTATGTTCATAGCAGCCTTATTTATAATAGCCAGAAGCTGGAAAGAACCCAGATGCCCCTCAAAGGAGTTTCCTGATAGTTGATAGAACGAAATACCAGCAGTACCAGCCTATCACACATAGGAGAAACTATTCATGGAGCTCTCTTCAAAATCTGCATTTATATGGTTTTCTTGGGCAGTCAGACATACTTTCTCCTTGTGATGATCTGTATTTTATGTGAGGGAGTTATGACCTTTATCTTTGGACCTTCTCTTTTCCATGAGAATTCTGAGATATGCACTTCTGAGACGGCAGCATACACAGATCACTCCATAGTTAGTGCTGGGATTTAAAAACAGAACATTTGGTTTTCCTGCCACCATTGGCACCAAGGAGCCAGGAGACTCCACAGCCTTCTGTGCATAGCCCACCAGGAAAGAGTGACCTCCCAGCAGTGCTTTCAATTCTGAGTACAGAGGTGAGATCTCTAACTTTTCTCTAGAGGGACACAGGGCATAATAAGATCAGTAGAACAGTTGGGATGGAAGTCTTCCTGCTGCCATTTGCACCAGGGAGCCAGGAAACTCTACAGCCTTCTGTGCATAGCCCTCCAGGAGAGAGTGATCTCCCAGCAGTGGTTTCACTTCTGAGCTCAGAGGTGTAAGGACATAGGCTTACAGGCCCACAAAAGGAACAAACTCCAGCCAGAGAAAACAGTACTAACTAGCACCAGAGATAACCAGATGATGAAAGGCAAGCACAAGAACCTTACCAACAGAAACCAAGGACACATGGCAATGTCAGAGCCCAGTTATCCCACTACAGCAAGTCCCAGATACCCCAGCACACTGGAAAAGCAAGAGTGAGATTTAAAATCGTATCTCATGATGCTGATAGAAGGCTTCAAGAAAGACTTAAATAATTCCTTTAAAGAAATACAGTAAAGCATCAGTCAATAAGTAAAAGCTCTTAAAGAGGCAACACAAAAATCCCTTAAAGAAATACAGGAGATCATGGGTCAACGGGCAGGAACACTTAAAAAAGAAATGCAAAAATCCCTTATAGAATTACAATTCTTTAGGAAAACACAAATAATCAAGTGAAGGAACTGAACAAAACCATCCAGGATCTAAAAGTTAAAGTAGAAACAATAAAGAAATCACAAAGTGATACATCTCTCAAGATAGAAAACCTTGGAAAGAATTCAGGAGTCATAGATGCAAGCATCAACAACAGAACAGAAGAGATAGAAGGAAGAACTTGGGCTTTGAAGATTCCATAGAAAACATTGACTCAAAAGTCAAAGAAAATGCAAAATACATAAAGCTGGTAACCCAAAACATCCAGTAACTCTGGGGCACAATAAGAAGACCAAACCTAAGAATTATAGGTATAGATGAGAGCAAAGATTTCCAACTTAAAAGGCCAGTAAATATATTTTAAAAATATAGAAGAAAACTTCCCTAACCTAGAGAAAGAAATTCTCATGAGCATACAAGAAGCCTTCAGAACTCCGAACAAACTGGACCAGAACAGAAACTCTTCCCGGCACATAATAATCAAAACACCAAATTTACTGAACAAAGAAAGAATATTAAAAGCAGTAAGGGAAAAAGGGCAAGTAACTTATAAAGGCAGACCTTTCATAATTACACCAGACTTCTCACCAGAGATGATGAAAGCTAGAAGATCCTGGGCAGACCTCATACAGACCCTAAGAGAATTCAACTGCCAGCCCAGGCTACTATATCCAGCAATAGATGGGGAAACCAAGATATTCCATGATAAAACCAAATGTACAGAATATTTGTCCACAAATCCATCCCTACAAAGGGTAATAGATGAAAAATGCCAACTCAAGGAGGGAAAGTACAACCTAGATAAAGCTAGAAAGTAAACTTCTATCAAACCCAAAAGAAGATACCCACACAAACATAAAAATAACAAGAAGAAACAATCGCTATTCATTAATATCTCTTAACAACAATGGACTCAACTCCCCAATAAAAAGACATAGACTAAAAAATAATTATCATGTATATCTTCAATTTTATTGGAAAATATTTGTAATTCCCCCTTTAATTATTTAGTATTGCTTCTATGTCTACCATTTTATCTGCATTATTTTTCATGATAATCTTCAATTTTAATATGTCTTTCTATATAGTTCCTCTATTTTATCAGAAAGGTTTTCGATGTAAATCTTTGATTTTATCACAAATGTTTCTAATTCACCTCCAATTTATTTTGAAAGAGTTTTTATAGCTGCCATTTTATATATAAAATTTTCTATGAGATAGTCAATTTTAACATGTTTGCCTATATATTTCTCGAATTTTACCAGAAATATTTTCCATATAAATCTTCAATTTTATCTGAAAATTTTTATAATTCCTTCAATCAACTTAGAATTGTCTATATGCCTATCATTTTATCTGTATAATTTCCATGATAATCTTTAATTTCAACATGTTTTTATGTATATTTCTTCAATTTTATCAGAAATATTTTCCATTTGAATCTTCAAGTTTTTCAGAAAATGTTTATAATTCCCCTTTCAATTAATTTAAGAATACTTTTATGCCTACCATTATTATATGTATATAAAATTTTCCATGATAATCTTCAATTTTAACATGTTTTCCTACATTTTTCTACAATCTTAGAAATATTTTCCACATAAATCTTCAATTCTGTCATAAAACACTTCTATTTCATATTTCAGTTATTTTAGCAATGTTTTATGTGTATCACTTTACTCTAATTTTCCATGAAAATTGTCAATTTTAATGTGTTTTTTTATGTATCTCTTCTATTTTATCTAAAATATTTTTCATGTAAAATTTTAATTTTATCATAAAGTGCTTTTACTTCCTTTACAATAAAAAAAAGAAAAAAAGAAAAACTGAAAATTTATAACTAAGATTTATATATTTGTTTTGACAGTTTTGTAGAAAATGAGGAAGGAATATTTCTGTTTGTTTTAAATATTTATATATATATTGTTTTAAGTATTTAATATATAAAAAATAAATGTATTGTGTGAGCTCCAAGAAACTAAGGTTAAACTGTATTTTAATTTAGTTAATTTTAAAAAATACCATAATGCACCGTGGGCATCCTCAATGCTAGCGAAGTTCATATAGAAATGAAGTTAAAAACTAAAGATTTCACAGGGAAATACTTTTTTTTCTGCTTCAATCTGCAAGAGGTTTATTGTTCCAACATACATTGGGGTCCCCAGCATGCAAGCAAGAGGGAAATTCTTAAAGTCACAAAATAACTAGAATTTCAGTCCATAAAACATTTAGAATTTAATTCTCTTTCACTTAGCCTTAAGATAGTTATAATACATACAGTCTGCTTTAAAAAAAAATCTAGATTAAAGTAACAAAAGTCTGGGCTAGCGGATGATAGATTATAAATATATACCTTTTTCTACAGTGTTAGGAGTTGAACATATGTCCCAATATGTTAGGAAAGCATTCTACCACTTATCTGCCTTCCCAGCCCATAAAGATATACATTTCATTATAGAAACTTGACCCAGGGACAGCCAGAAAATAGCACTATGGATATGTATTTACCATTCACATTCACTTAGATGGTGATACCAATAAATCCTAGTTGATTCAGTCCCCTGGTGTGTGGCATCACCTTGTAACAAATCCAATGTAGGAGAGTTGTAAATAAGGAATTACCAATTCTTTCTTGAGAAACAGAGGGCCATAGGCCCTATAACACAGGCTCCAAAATATTTGTACTTGGTATATGTTAACTTGCAGGATATCTTGCGTTAAAATGTATAATACATGTATTGGAAAGGAAAGTAATTATTGAGAGGTGACAGCTGCAGTAGGCAAACCAATAGTTATGCATGCTCATAAGTTGATGAGTTTTATGCTGAATAATGCTGTTAATAACTTGATGTGGCATTAATTAACATCTTAACATGAGAATTACAAAGTTACAATTAAATTCCCCAAATAAATTTTGTAAGAAAAAATTATTTAAAATCCTAACCTGCATAAATTATCAATAGGAGTTCTGTGTAAGTATTAATTAAGATACCTACCTCCACAAAGCCAAGCTTCACTGAAAACCTGTAAATGATGTTTTCCTCAGGTAGCAGACAAAGGCCTTCTGACTGAGTAGTGGCCCTTTTCCTCACCTCTTCCTGGTGTGGTCTGTTAGATCAGCGTCATCTTCTATTGGACCCACTTCCTCATGGAAATTAATTTCTTCCTAATACCATTTCGTTTTCTTCCCTCTTCCTCTTGTTTTTATTTGGTTGGTTTAGTTTTTTTCTTTTATAATTTTTTATTAGATATATTCTTTATTTTCATTTCAAATGATTTCCCCTTTTCTGGTTCCCCCCCCCCCCCAAAGTGCCATAAACCCTCTCCCCTCCCCCTGTTCCCCAATCAACCTCCTCCTGCTTCCCTGTCCTACACTGCTGCATTGAGCCTTTCCAAGACCAGGGGCCCACTCCTTCCTTCTTCTTGGCCATCATTTGATATGTGAATTGTGTTTTGGGTATTCCGAGCTTCTGGGCTAATATCCACTTATCAGTGAGTGCATACCATGTATGTTCTTTTGTGGTTGGGTTACCTCACTTAGGATGATATTTTCCAGTTCCACCCATTTGCCTAGTCAGTATGGCTAAGATCAAAAACTCAGGAGACAGCTGGTGCTGGGGAGAGTGTAGAGAAAGAGGAAAACTCCCCCCCCCCCATTGCTGGTAGAATTGCAAGCTGATAAAACCACTCTGGAAATCAGTCTGGCAGTTCCTCAGAAAACTGGGCATGATGCTACTAGAGGATCCCATTATACCACCCCTACGAATATACCCATAGGATTCTCCAGCATGTAATAAGGACACATGCTCCACTATGTTCATAGCAGTCCTATTTATAACAGCCAGAAGCTGGAAAGAAGCCAGATGTCCCTCAACAGAGGAATGGATACAGAAAATGTGGTATATTTACACTATGGAATACTACTCAGCTATTAAAAACAATGAGTTCATGAAATTCTTAGGCAAATGGGTGGAACTAGAAAATATCATCCTAATACCATTTCTTAAGCAAGTATTATGCTAACCACTTTAGTACACGTGTCTTAAGAAGTTGGTGAAAGTTGCTAATGTGTGTCTCTCATATTCATGGCAAAATTGAGGTGTTCAAGTTGTGGTCGTGGTCCTTATTCTCATAGGAGCAGGAACTGGTAGAGTCAGAATTGAAAACATTTTAATAAAACAATAATATATTTTTCTATTGCTTCTTGCTAGTTCTTTTAATTGCCATGTTCTTCCCTTAGTCATAAGAGCTTCTCTCTTAGCTTCTAGAATTGTCGGAAGAAAGGAACTCAGTAAACTTGTTACATGTTTGGTTCTAGAAAACAATTTCTATTTAAGCATACAATAATCACTGTAGTCATTTCATTTTTATTTCTTCTGACCACATGGAAAAAAGCAAAAATAAACAGGTGATTTGTATTTTTTCTATTTTACTCAGGGCAAATGCTGCTTCAACACATAATTAATGATGTCTTGAATTGCCACATCCTGATGCGGGGGGGGGGGGGGAAGGGTTGCCTTAGCACACCCATATTGAGGCATCCCCTCCCCCAGGTACAAGCCTAAAGAGAATAGGTCTAGTATAAAGTGAAATTAATTTGGGTCATGGGAAGGGAGGGTGGTTGAAAAGGGCGTGGAAGCAGAGAAAGAAAGGGGACAGAGATGGACAGAAAGAAAGTAGCAAGAAAGAAGGGAAATGGCCATCCAGGAACATGTGAAAAGAAAGAGATGGAGACTACAGAGAAGAGAGAAAGGGGGAGGGAGGGAGAGAGAGAGAGAGAGAGAGAGAGAGAGAGAGACAGAGACAGAGACACAGAGACACAGAGAGTGACTGACACAGAGACAGGGAAAGACAGAAGAGAGAGACAGAGAATGGAGCCGTTTTTTATACTGAGTCAGGCTCCTACATGGCTGTTGCTAGGTAACTACTGGGGGGAGCCTAGAAGAAATGCTAATGATCAATGTAATCACTTAAAATATTGGTGCTTCCAAATTACAATACACTAAGAATTAGCTATATTCAAAATGCTCAGTAGTCATTCATGACTTATGAATTGACTATCATGTTGGTTAGAGAAGCTTTGAATGTGTCATGTAATGTTATTGTGAGGGCTGTCTTGTTTGAGAGGGCCTGTGACAATTTGCTCAAAAAAGACACCTGAGAGGACACATGATGTTAGAAAGAATATAAATCAAACCCCACAGACAGTGAAAGGACACTCTGCTCTGCTTCTTTGTCTTTGCTGGTTTTCTCTGGTTGTGCCTTGTTTGTCTTCACTGGTCTTTGCTGGTCATCACTTTGTAGAGAAAAATGTGCCAAAGAACTCATGGTATTTCTGCTGATTCTGGCAACTTTCGCTTATGGGTGATGATGATGATGATGATGATGATGATATGATGATAATTTCAAAAACATGGTTCATGAATTTTCTTCTTAGTTGTGATATTAAATGTTCCTTTCTCTTATATATATGGTTAGAAAAATAGAAATATAGGTTGAGAAATTCATTCTCATTTTCTACTTACATGACCTGATGGTTGCAGTCTGGATGCTATTCTATACAGAAAATCATGTCCTAACTTCTTAAATCCCTGTTATCAAATATAGGTATTTAATTACTTTTTCCAGGAAAATTTTCACATTAACACAACCTCTAAGAGTCTGGAGACTTTACTCTACAGGGGTGATGTGTTTCTGTCTTTTCTTAAATATTTAGGACAGTTATATTAGCAGTCAAAGGGTTTTAGGTTTTCTTTGGGGTATGTGATAGTTCTGTTGCTATTCAGATCTTCTAATAAGGAACTCATCTTAACTCTGATGAACAATTAAAGTTTCTAACTTCATTTTCTTAGTTATTTATCTTGGGCTCTCTCAATATTAATTGTGTGTAATTTTTAGAATCATATCTAAGTTCAAGTTTGTGTGTGTGTGTGTCTATGTATGTGTGTGTGTGTGTGTGTGTGTTAGATAAAAATTTCCCAGGTGCTAGGATATTGAACATCTATAAATACCAGCCTACACTAAAGTGTTACTGAACAATGCTTTTGTAGGTGTTATTTAATAGATCCTATGCTATCCATAGATTTGAATAGAATCATTTTAACCTAATTAAATTTGCCAAACACAAAAACTAAATATTTGAAAAAGTTTAAATATATAAGAAAATGATTTATTGAATCATGCTCTCATCTGCTGTGTTTTGAAATCCAAGAATTCTTGAATTAAAAAATAAAAAATTATTTATTTATTTTTGGGTTTTTTTTTTTTTTGAGACAGCGTTTCTCTGTGTAACCTTGGCTGTCCTGGAACTCACTCTGTAGACCAGGCTGACCTCGAACTCAGAAATCTGCCTGCCTCTGCCTCCCAAGTGCTGGAACTAAAGGTGTATGTGTCACCCATCTGGACAATTTATTTTTGTCATAAGCTACTTGTACAAAAATTTTTACTCCATCATTTCATTCCTTGATGGCATCCTGACAATGGTAGTAATGCTTACCATGACTTTTTTCAAAAATATAACAATTATTTTAAAAATTATTTTTAAAAAATTTTTAATAATTTATGAAAAGAAACTAGACATTTTCTTGCAATTTATTATCTGATCACAACAAATGAGCTTTATGTTAGAATCAGATTTAATATTATTTTCTATGATCCAGCTTTTTATTGTTCCAAAAGAGTTGTAATTCCATTTTATTAAACCCATCAAGAGGCCACCACAGAAATAAGATGGATCTGGATCTTTCTAAAAGGTCTCTTTCTTTATGATTTCTTTTTATTTTTTTTGAAACAGTGATAATAAAGTCTTAGTGTCTTATGAAATTCAATTTATGATGATTTTCCAGAGCTACAGGCTTCTAAAATTCCATTAACTTTTGGAACATCTTCTATAAGATCTTACAAAATAAATATTCTAAAATGGAACTCAGGGAAGAAAGAAAACAGGATTCTTTTTTCCTAGAAACTACCCTTAGGGAAAAGACACTAATCTTTACCTCTATGTTGTTACCTTAAGAATGACCAGTGTTAAATAGTAGAATTTTAAATAAAGGATTCATGCTTAAAAACACTTTCAATATATTCTCACTAGATAACTCATCTTTTAAAAACAGTATATTTAAAGGAAAACTAAAATACTGATGATGTTTTTGCCTTGGACCAATGTACTTGGACCTTATTAATTCTTCCCTGGATGATGCAAATGAACTCTGTAAATGGAGGTGGAAACACTGGTATTCCCAACCAAAGATTAATGAAAGGTAAATATGTCCTCTTATATACGACATATTTCTATCAAGTTTGATTAGTACACTTTTAATATCTCTTAAGAATCCATTTTCAATCCTGTTCCATTGATCCGCTTGCCTGTCACTGTACCAATACCATGCAGTTTTTAACACTATTGCTCTGTAGTATTGCTTGAGGTCAGGGATACTGATACCCCCAGAATTTCTTTTATTGTTGAGAATAGTTTTAACTATCCTGGGTTTTTTGTTATTCCAGATGAATGTAAGGATTGCTCTTTCTAACTCTGTGAAGCATTGAGTTGGGATTTTGATGGGTATTGCATTGAATCTGTATATTGCTTTTGGCAAAATGGCCATTTTAACTATATTAATCCTGCCGATCCATGAGCATGGGAGGTTTTCTCATTTTTTGAGGTTTTCTTCCATTTCCTTCTTCAGAGTATTGAAGTTCTTGTCATACATGTCTTTCACATGTTTGGTAAGAGTCACCCCAAGGTACTTTATACTGTTTGTGGCTATTGGGAAGGGGCTCATTTCCCTAATTTCTTTCTCAGCCTGCTTATCCTTTGAGTATAGGAAGGCTACTGATTTGCTTGAGTTGATTTTATAACTAGCCTCTTTGTTGAAGTTGTTTATCAGCTGTAGGAATTCTCTAGTGGAGTTTTTTGGGTCACTTAGGTAGACTATCATATCATCTGCAAATAATGATAGTTTGACTTCTTCCTTTCCAATTTATATCCCTTTGACCTGCTTATGTTGTCTAATTGCCCAAGCTAGTACCTCAAGTACAATATTGAAAAGATAAGGAGAAAGGGGGCAGCCCTGTCTACTCCCTGATTTTAGTGGGATTGCTGCAAGTTTCTCTCCATTTAGTTTGATGCTGGCTACTGGTTTGCTGTATATTGCTTTTACTATGTTTAGGTATGGGCCTTGAATTCCTGTTCTTTCTAAGACTTTAAGCATGAAAGGATGCTGAATTTTGTCAAATGCTTTTTCAGCATCCAATGAAATGACCATGTGGTTTTTTTCTTTGAGTTTGTTTATGTAGTGGATTGCATTGATGGATTTCCGTATATTGAACCAACCCTGCATCCCTGAGATAAACCCTACTTGATCATGGTGGATGATCGTTTTGATGTGTTCTTGGATTTGTTTGGCAAGAATTTTATTGAGTATTTTTGCATCGATGTTCATAAAGGAAATTGGTCTGAAGTTCTCTTTCTTTGTTGGATCTTTGTGTGGTTTTGGTATCAGCATAACGGTGGCTTCGTAGAAGGAATTGGGTAGGGTTCCTTCTGTTTCTGTTTTGTGGAATAGTTGGAACAGGATTGAAGATCCAGAAATGAACCCACACACCTATGGCCACTTGATCCTCCACAAAGGGTCAGAAAACATCCAATGGAAAAAAAGATAGTCTTTTCAATAAATGGTGCTGGTTTAACTGGAGGTCAGCATGCAGAAGAATGGGAATTGATCCATCCTTGTCTCCTTGTACTAAGCTCAAATCCAAATGGATCAAGGACCTCCACATAAAGCAGACACTCTGCAGCTAATAGAAAAGAAACTGGGGAAGACCCTTGAAGACATCGGTACAGGGGGAAAGTTCCTGAACAGAACACCAATAGCTTATGTTCTAAGATCAAGAATTCACATTCTTCTGCATGCTGACCTCCAGTTGAACCAGCACCATTTGTTGAAAAGGCTATCTTTTTTCCATTGGATGTTTTCGGCCCCTTTTTCAGCATGCAGAAGAATGCGAATTGATCCATCTTTATCGCCTTGTACTAAGCTCAAATCCAAATGGATCAAGGACCTCCACATAAAGCCAGACACTCTGAAGCTAATAGAAAAGAAACTGGGGAAGACCCTTGAGGACATTGGTACAGGGAGAAAATTTCTGAACAGAACACCAATAGCATATGCTCTAAGATCAAGAATTGACAAATGGGACCTCATAAAATTACAAAGTTTCTGTACGGCAAAGGACACCATCAAAAGGGCAATTCGGTAACCAACAAATTAGGAAAAGATCTTCACCAATCCTACATCAGATAGAGGGCTAATATACAATATATATAAAGAACTTAAGAAGTTAGACTCCAGAAAACCAAACAACCCTATTAAAAAATGGGGTACAGAGTTAAACAGGGAATTTTCACCTGAAGAACTTCGGATGGTGGAGAAGCATCTTAAAAAATGCTCAACTTCATTAGTCATTAGGGAAATGCAAATCAAAACAACCCTGAGATTTCACCTTACACCAGTCAGAATGGCTAAGATTAAAAATTCAGGAGACAGCAGGTTTTGGAGAGGATGTGGAGAAAGAGGAACACTCCTCCACTGCTGGTGGGGTTGCAAATTGGTACAACCACTCTGGAAATCAGTCTGGCGTTTCCTTCGAAAACTGGGCACCTCACTTCCAGAAGATCCTGCTATACCACTCCTGGGCATATACCCAGAGGATTCCCCACCATGTAATAAGGATACATGCTCTACTATGTTCATAGCAGCCCTATTTATAATTGCCAGATGCTGGAAAAAGCCCAGGCATCCCTCAACAGAAGAGTGGATGCAAAAAATGTGGTATATCTACACAATGGAGTACTATTCAGCCATTAGAAACAATGAATTCATGAAATTCTTAGGTAAATGGATGGAGCTAGAAAACATCATACTAAGTGAGGTAACCCAGACTCAAAAGGTGACTCATGGTATGCACTCACTAATAAGTGGATATTAACCTAGAAAACTGGAATACCCCAAACATAATCCATACATCAAATGAGGTACAAGAAGAAAGGAGGAGTGGCCCCTTGTTCTAGAAAGACTCAGTGAAGAAGTATAGGGCAAAACCAGAACGGGGAAGTGGGAAGGGGTGGGTGGGAGGACAGGGGGAGAAAAGGGGGCTTATGGGACTTTCGGGGAGTGGGGGGGCTAGAAAAGGGGAAATCATTTGAAATGTAAATAAAAAATATATCGAATTAAAAAAAAGACAAAAAAAAAAAGAATTGACAAATGGGACCTCATAAAATTACAACGTTTCTGTAAGGCAATGGGCACCATCAAAAGGGCAAATTGGCAACCAACAAATTTGGAAAAGATCTTCACCAACCCTACATCAGATAGAGGGCTAATATCCAATATATATAAAGAACTCAAGAAGTTAGACTCCAGAAAACCAAATAACCCTATAAAAAAATGGAGTATAGAGTTAAACAAAGAATTTTCACCTGAAGAACTTCGGATGGTGGAAAAGCATCTTAAAAATTGCTCAACTTCATTAGTCATTAGGGAAATGCAAATCAAAATAACCCTGAGATTTCACCTTACATCAGTCAGAATGGCTAAGATTAAAAATTCAGGAGACAGCAGATATTGGCGAGGATGTGGAGAAAGAGGAACACTCCTCCATTGCTGGTGGGGTTGCAAATTGGTACAACCACTCTGGAAATCAGTCTGGCGGTTCCTCAGAAAACTGGGCACCTCACTTCCAGAAGATCCTGCTATACCACTCCTGGGCATATACCCAGAATATTCCCCAGCATGCAATAAGAATACATGCTCCACTATGTTCATAGCAGCCCTGTTTATAATTGCCAGAAGCTGGAAAGAACCGAGATATCCCTCAACAGAAGAGTGGCTGCAAAAAAATGTGGTTTATCTACACAATGGAGTACTATTCAGCCATTAGAAACAATGAATTCATGAAATTCTTAGACAAATGGATGGAGCTGGAGAACTTCATACTAAGTGAGGTAACCCAGACTCAAAAGATGAGTCATAGTATGCACTCACTAAAAAGTGGATATTAACCTAGAAAACTGGAATAATCCATACATCAAATGAGGTACAAGAAGAATGGAGGAGTGGCCCCTTGTTCTGGAAAGACTCAGTGAAGCAGTATAGGGCAAAACCAGAACAGGGAAGTGGGAAGGGTAGGGTGGGAAAACACGGGGAGGGAAGGGGGCTTATGGGACTTTCGGGGAGTGGGGGTCTAGAAAAGGGGAAATCATTTGAAATGTAAATAAAAATATATCGAATAAAAAAAGATTCCATTTTCAAAGAAATAAAATTAATTTTCTAATTGCAATGATGATTTCCATTAGCTTTTCACTACAAAATCAAATATTTTACTTAAAGTCTCTATTATTCAGCAAACTACAGGCCCAAACTGTCTATCAAAATGCATATGGACCACATGACTTTCATCAAGATCAGCCGACACTAAGATCCATGGCTATGACAAAGTATTCTTAGTTAATATTTAAATGATTCTTCTTTAGGCAACATTTTGTAGTCGAAATTTGAACTCTATTTTCCACAAAATGTATTCAGTTCCATTCTTATGATATCTTTATTGTAAATTTGTCACAACATGAACTGCAGTTTCAACTGTTGCTCTACTGTCAGACTCAAGACTGATATTCTGGTAATTAAAACACATCTTAGACGGTTTAGTTAACCAAATGAAGATAATCTGTAGACTGCTATCCCTCACTGATATCTTCCCCAGCATTTCATTCTTCCTTTGAATTTTCCTTGTATATGTGAGCTCTCTCCAGCATGCATCTGATATGGTTTAAGGTGCAGAGTAGTAAGTGATAATACTGTAATTAAACAAAAATCTAGATTATTCCTAACTTGCCATCCTATCCAATTTGATGATGACCTTTATGCATTACTAAGATATTCTGAATCTCCTTCTCAGAAATGTAAAAATCACCAAAACATTAGCCATTCTAAAGGACTACCAGCAGTAATAGGAACAATATAGTTATAGCCAGGTCATGGATCAGGCTATCAGTAAAAGACTTCTACTTGTATATTATGAATATGATAGCTTTAAATCTTATGTCCATATCTGGACTCATGAGTGGGTAAGTGTAACAAGACTTACAGAAACATATCAAATAACTACTGAAATTTGACAAATTAAAAGCTTTAGCATACATCTTTGACTATGGAAAGTTTAGCATTTTCAATGTCAGAAGCAATGCTGTACATGCCAAAAATTGGACGACCACAGAAAACACACCTCTCTTAACATAGCCTGTTAAACATGTAGCAAGAATCAATGTCTATTGAAAGCAACTTTTAAATACTGTATTAGAAAATGTACATTACCGATTTTAATTCATTTTAAGGAATGAACAGATAAATTCAGTGCCTAATTTTATCTTTTTCAACAAATCAAGATTTGATATTAGGATATCAATTAAAATTTATGTGATATCATTTTAAATGGTCAAAATCATTTATAATACTCATTTTAAATCAGTAATATTTGGGGCCTGTTAAGATTATAGAAGAAGATTGCCTTTTCTGGCATCACTGGGAGGGGAGTCCCTTGGTCCTGTGGAAGTGTGACAGCCCAGGATAGGGAAAGAAAGGCCATTGATGCAGGAGTGGGTGGGCAGGTGGAGGAGCATCCTCATAGAGACAGTGGGAAAGGGAGAAGGTGATAGGTGGCCTATGGAGGGGAAACTGGGAAGGGGGATAACATTTGAAATGTAAATAAATAAAATAACCAATAAAAATGAATAAAAAAGAATATAGAAGAAAGAAGTTCCAGTGACAGACCCAAATTGGGAACCAGCTCAAAGGGAGGCCCCACTATAGGGGCCTGACACTATACTAATGCTATGGTGTGCTTACAAACAGGAGTCTAGAATGACTATTCTTCAACAGACCCAACAAGCAGTTAAAAAAGTCAGATGCAGATATTTACAACCAACCAATGGACAGAAGCTGGTGACCCCTGTGGTTGAATTAGGGAAAAGCTGGAAGATGCTGAGGAAGAGGGTGACACTCTAGGAAGACTGGAAGTCTCAACTAACCTGGAACCCGGAGATCACTCAGACACAGAGCCACCAAACAGCCAGTATACACCAGCTGCTATGAGGCCCCAACACATATACAGTAGTGCCTAGTCTGGACTCCATGAGAGAAGATGTACCTCACCTTCAAAAGACTTGAGGCCCCAGGGAATGGGGAATCCTGGTGAGTTGGGGGAGAGGTTGGGACATCCTCTTGGAGACAGAAGCAGGGGAGGAGGTATGGGATGAGGAATAGTCATTGGGCAGACTTGGAAGAGGATAAAGACTGGACTGTAAAAAAGATTAAAGAATAAAGTAAAAAATATAGAAGACAACCTCAAGAACAAAAATGTTAGTCATCTAGAGAATCAAGGAACAAACCCTATAAAGTACAATCCAGATGGAATAATTATAATGCAAATCAACCCAAAGGAAGGACATTTTTAATAGACAAGAAGAAATCAATCACTCTATAACTCAATCAACCAACCAACCAACCAACCAACAAGCAAATAAACAAACCAAAAATCCAAAGCAGAAGTAGCCATGGAAAGATGGAAGGAAGCCCAAGGATCACTCAATGTTCCTGACTCCACATGAGAAGGTTGACTGCCTATCCCACATAATAGTAATAGAAGGCATCTCTTTACTTGAGCATTATGAAATCATTCCTAGTTGTGGTGGTCCTGACACCACTGTGCTGTATCACACAGTTAGAGCTAGGCTTTGCCACTTGCCAAAGTTTCTTTTTAAACCCTAGTTTATCCTGAGTCAGCAGGGCCAGTATTACAGTGCCTTTATCCAAAGTTAGGGCTGGAGGCCCAAAGCGTATTTGTACTGAGAGATACAAACACCTTTTCCTTGAGGATGTTAGTGTTTCTTGCCACTTGGTGTCAAAAATTCTATGTAATATTTTCTTGCTTTAGTAGTTTGAAGATTGAACTAGTTTAATTCCCTCTTCTGTTAAAGTGAATATAGTTTCAAATATTCAAGAGAAAGACATATGTATGCTCTCTGAACTAGAAACTGCAATTCTAGGATTTTTGAAATAAAGAATTAGACAAGTGTATGAAATAAAAATATATATCCTCAAAGAAGTTGCATGTTCTATTGTTCATGGCAGAAGGAAAGTCATGTAAAAATCTATCAATAATTTTGATGTATTAAATGTCTCATGCTTTGCAAGCTATACAATCTATGTTTTCTTCATTGAACTGTGCTGCTGTACGCTGAAACAATGACAGATAATATGTTAACACATTTGCATGACAATACACCAAAAGCATTAATTATAACAATAGTTAATTTCTTAAAAGAATGTAGTTTGCACTTATTAGTTTTTATGTTTTTCTTTTCTTGTTTTTGGAATTTGTTTTGTACTATTTTTGCTTTTGTTTTGATCCTTCAAATAATAAAGTTATAAGGAAAAGTATCTATTCTTAAAGATAGGTGGAGCCATGAGATATTGACTGGACAAGGTCCAGTGAGGCAGTGAACACGCATGAGTCCTTCAGTAACTTTCTTAGTAGTAACTAAGAAAACCCATACAATAAGTATATAGTGGATAGTAGATGAGATATTCTTGGGAGTCTGCACAGTTAGATGGGCCCCACTATCTGCAGTTTCTAACTATATAAAGCTGTTTTATCCTAGCTGTTGAACTAAAACAAAATGCCTGTGTATGACAAATTTAAAGTGAACATTAAGATGGTCAATCCACTATCCTGGAGATTGCAAAGTCCACATCTCCTGAGGGCATTCTTGATTATAGGTGTCATGTGAAATCAGGGAATGCATAAACAGCAACTAGGACTAAACTTATTTTAGAGACAATCCCAAGAGCCCACTGCAATGATAACATTAGTTCATTCATGAGAGTGAAACCTTCAAGATTTAAGAAGCTCTCATCTGATCTGTGGCATTGATGGTTAAATTTCTAAAACACAAAAAACACCTGAGACACATTCAATACAAAGCAGCATCTCGGGGTGATCTGAAAAAAAAAAAAAGATTACCACCATAGTGCTGTCGGTTGAAGTTGGGACAATAAGAGAAATTAATTCTTGTAAAATATGTTCAGAGGAGTCTTCATAATTACGACTCATTCCTTTTTATATTGGTATTTGTATCCTACAACATTCCTGAAGATGTTTATTAGATCTCCTCAGTAGTAGAGTTATAGGATCTTTTAAATATAGAACCATATGCAAAAGACATATTTAGATTCCTCCCCTTGTATTTTTCTCATTTTATGTATTTTGTCAGCTAAGACAAAGCTGTATGTATGATGTAGCTAAGACAAGAATTTTACTGAATAATAGTGGGCACTGTCAGCATCTTCCCATTGTTCATGATTTTAAGGAAATTATGCCAGTTTATGTCTACTTAGGGAATGTTCTCAGTAGGTTTACTGTACGTAAATTACATTATTTCAAGGTATGCTATATCTATTCCTAATATCAGAGAGAGTTTTAAGATGAACTCATGTTAAACCTTGTCTAACGAATTTTCTGCACTTTTTGAGGTGCAATGTAATTTCTACTCTGAAATCTGATTATAGGCATATGATACTTACTGATTTATGTGTGCTTGTATGGTATTATACTTCTTATTTGAATATGTTGATCCAATTTTGCACATCCTTAATGAAGCCCATCATATGGACTTCTTAATATGTTCCTGAATTTTGATGAGAAATTTTGCATCTACGTTTAGTAAGGCAACTCCCTTTTCCTCCCTGTTTATGTTTTAAGTGTTATTCTCATTCATGTATCAATATTGCCAACATCCCAGAATGAATTAGTGTTCATTCCTTTTATATTTATGCAACAAATTGAGAAGCTCATATTGGATCTTTCTTGAAAGTTCACTGATTTTATCATTGATATCTGTAGTTCTGTCATTTGTTTGTGTGAAGTCTTCTGATTTCAGCTCCATGCTCATTGCTTAGGATGGGTTTGTTTAAGCTATGTGTACCCTCTGGTTTCGATTTTGGTAGATGATATAGATTAAGAATTTCATGTTTTTTTCTATATTATATTATACTTATATGCCACTCATTGTGCCTGGTGTTTATTTGGGTGCTAAGATTTGGACCTTAGGTTTTCATGCTTATGTGCAAATATCTTTACCTTTACTTACTGAGACAGTTCCTTCTCTCCCACTAGTTATTTGATGGAAATTGCATCTATGAGTTGGATGATCAGTTATAGATACCACAAATGTGTTATTAGTATGAGAAGAGCCAAAAATGAGTTCAACATGACATTTGTCTAGGCCAGCTACCAGCTATGTGCCTTGAGCAACTTATTTAAGTTGTATTACATTGTGTTAATTACGATTGTAGCTAATAATGTGCATCACCCAACACAGGGGATGATACTTTGTAAACCTGAGTGACTGTAGATATATTAGGTATTGTTGCTGGTAGTACTGTCGGCTGGTGCCTCTAGAGATGCCCTCTAGTCACTTCTCCATCCAAATTTAATTAACCTCAATGTTTAACCTTGAAACCGGAGATGCTCTCCAGTCTTCAGCTTCAGCAGTTTGAATTTATAATACTTCCTAATGAATAAAATAACTGGTCCACAAATGGATCTTTGGCATCATAAATCCATGATAAAATAGAAGAGGGGTTGCATTGCCAGACTCTCACAGATTCATTTGTTCTAAACTGTGTTGTGGTGTGAGGGGAAAGTTGTGGCCATCACAGCTTGTCCTCTCATGATTGAGAGAAAGAAGTCAGTGTAACTACAAATGCAATAATGCAGAGAAAGATCACAGTCTGAGGACCATAGGGGATCTGTCCCAGGATGGGCCTCTTCATGTGAAATAACCACAGTGAAACAAAATATTACAGCAGCCCAGATTTTATTTTATTACTATAATGTTAAAAGAAATGATTCAAATAGTAAAAGAAACAAAACAAGTCAATAGGTTATGTGCACACCTGTTTACTAGCTACAAGTTCAGGCATTTTCAGTCCAGCCCTCTACGGACTTTCCATGATAGGCCTATATTTATTGTCCTAGATGCACAAGTCTTCCTACATACCTAAAATGCTGGAAGTAAAGTCTCTCTCAGCAGTGAGCACGGTTATACAGTTAATTAGAAGGCATTGAAGCTTCTTACAAAATCCTTTCAATAAATGCCCAGTGAGCTGATGAAGCAAGAAGCTTGGCTTTCTGGTGAAAAGCTCAGATAGATCCAAAGTTTAAAGTCATTGTATTCAGATGTACTCTTTATTATCAAAAACCCAGAAGTCCCTATTCAGACAAGCTATAGAATCAGAATCACAAGATCAGGCTTGGGATCTGGGGTTCATATTCAATCCCCCTAACTCTAAATCTTAACAGCCTTGCCATGTGTGTGGGGAAGCTTAGGAATTGGAAATTTTTCAAATATAGTATTCAAATATATGAATTTAGATTTGTGGATGATTGTAGGAAAGTTAATCCCTGTGAGTCTTAAGAAACTAATGTATAAATACAGTCAATATAAAACACACACAATGTTCAGGTTATAAGGTTGTTATAAAATTTAATAAGTTAGCATGTGTACACTAGTTATCATGATGATTCATATAAAGTAAGTGTTCAGCAATTAACTGCTGTCATCCTTTTCCTGGAAGATTTCTTCAAAAATTAAAAACACACTAAACTACCAATTGAGATCTAGAGATTGTAAGATACAAGTGAAGTCTCCTAGAGAAGAGAACACTGAGCATGGTGGGTGCAGGTGACTGCTGGAGAGAAGGCTTTCCTATATTGTTGACAGGATTGTAGCTCTTATAATCTCTCAGCATTAGATAAGTCATATTTTACAAGCTTCATTTCTCTCCAACATGAACATCATAACAAAGGAAAGACTTTTCATTTCCTCCAAAGGTTACATTACACTGGGGCTTGAAAAGACTTTGTCTGAAATTCTGGAGATTATTTTCCTCTTTCTAAAGAAATGATGCAGTTACAAAACCCAAACACTATTATCGATGCCCACAAGTGCTTGCTGACTGGAGTTGGATATAGCTGTCACCTGGGAAGCTCTGCTAGTACATGAGAAATACAGAGGGGAACACTCCCAGTCAACCATTGAACTGAGCACAGGGTCCCCAATGGGGGAGCTAGAGAAAGGACCCAAGGAGCTGAAGGGTTTTGCAGAATCATAGGAGGAACAGCAATATGAGCCACCCAGTATTCCCAGAGCTTCCAGGGATAAAACCATCAACCAAAGAGTGCACATGGAGTTACCCATTGCTCCAGACACATAGGAAGCAGAGGATGCCTTTGTTGGACACCAAAGGGAGAAGAAGCCATTGGTCCTGGAAAGACATGATGCCGCAGTGTAGAGGAATACCAGGACAGGGAAAGGAAGAGGGTTGATTGGGGAATAGGGGAAGGGGACATGGTTTATGTGATTTTTGGGAGCGGGAGGACCAGGACCAGGAAAGGGGACAACATTTGAAATGTAAATAAAGAATATATCTGATTGAGAGAGACAGACAAAGAGAGAGAGAGAGAGAGAGAGAGAGAGAGAGAGAGAGAGAGAGAGAGAGAGAGAGACCAAGTGGAACAGTTTTAGTGAATTCATTAATAGAACTCGTACCCAGATTTAATAACTACACTAACCACCAGGGGGCATACTTGGAGTCAGGAGTGGGTATTTTGCTGGACTACAAATACCAATTCTGAAGGAGTAATGATTGAGAAGAGTAAATCACTCTAAAACATGTAATTACTAATGTAAAACTTATGAAAACAGATATTATAAAATAATGTTTAGAGGCAAAATTTGTCAACTCCTCCTCCTCCTCCTCCTCCTCCTCCTCCTCCTCCTTTTTCTTTTTTATTTTTTTCAGGCAGGGGCAATAGAAGTGTGCTTTTGGATCTCCCAAAGAATAATGAGGTTTCTTTGCAAAAGCTCCAGGAAGAAACATCTTCCCTAACATATGTTAACATTTTCATATATTATTTTTTCTTGTGCGAGATGCGACGGGCTACTCGTTATTAATAAATTGGTTTGTAAGAAACATTTCCCTTGCTTATGAATCCTTACACACAGAAAGAACTGGTCTGGATAAACTCACTGACAATTTTGCATGGGGTTTGAAAACTAAATATTGCAAAGACCAACTTCTGTATCCCCACAGGCCTTTCCTTCACAAAGAACAATATTGCCTTGAACGAGAAAGCTTTAAGGAAGATCGTTTTAAATATTCTTTCATGTGGGAAGTTCAAGAAGATATACAAGCACATATCTGACCTTCTCCAAGGAACATTTTGACTTAATCCTTTTCATATTCTTCTTTTGCAACAAACTTCTTTGAAATTTCCCAGGAAAGGTGGAATATAATCCACGAATAAATTTTGATCATCTTACAGATGACTGGTGAACACTGAGTTGTTTCAGAAGAACACAATTTAATTCATTCCTCCCAAGGGTGAGTCAGTCAAATGTCCCCTGCCTCTGGATATTAAAGACACCATTCAAGATAGAAGGAACTCTTAACCAAAGTTTCTTCTCATATCCCTTGATTTGCATTCAAGTCTAATATGGGTTCCAAATAGTATCTGTCTTCTGACCTATCCACATTTTTCTTATTTTCTTATCAGATTGTATCAAACATACTTTCACATCTGTTCCTATACTTAGGATGTTCATTCTTTTTAGAAAGACCTAAAATTTTATTTTAAAAATCAAAGCTCAGCTACACCAAAGAAATTTCTTGACATGGTTTACTTTAAATATTATGATCCTGCCCTTCAAGAAAAAAGAAAAACAGATTACACATACACACACACACATACTTCATTTCACATGGACATACTTCACATGTACAATACACATAAACAAACATAAATGCACACACACACACAATTCGCATAGATACTATGATAACTAAAAGTCAGCATTACTTTATAATGTGCAAAAAAGATGAAGCAAAACGTAAATAAGTTATTCTCTATTGTGGAACTGTATACACAGGCTGTCAATAACAGACCAACAAACTAGAGTTAAGTTACAGCTTTAGTCCCTATCTTGGTTTACAGTTCATCCTCATCGCCATACAAAAATGTGTTATTGGAAATTTGACTACAAATTATTTACTTTTGTTTCTTGTCCTGTAAAAAGAAATGCTAATAGCTCTTGCCAGCAAGTATTTTTCTAATAGCCATGTGTGATAATAAATTTAACTCTTTGAACCAAACAGGTCAAATAATTGGCTAGCGAATGCCACATACTGAGTTTTGAAATTATGAATGAAAGGGCATGGAGAAATGAATTATGGGGATATACAGATGAAGAAAGTTATAGACATTCTTTTCTCACTAACTGTCACAAAGAAATACAGTCACACATAGTTTCTGGGCATTCTAGAGCAAGGTATTTAGAATATTAAGAACATAATAGGACAGGAGCCTTCTGGTTTTCTTCTGTGTCCCAAGGTGATCCTGTGTCACAGTGCTCCATACCCAAATACCACCAGGAGATAACAAGCCTCCCAGGACTGTGGAAAAGCCTGTGAATGCAGGTAAGACCACAACTTCTGTTCAGAGGGTTCTGCTCAGGGACTTGCCCAGAACCCTCAGGACACAGAAACCAAGGATCCGCCTGGTATAGGAGACTTCAGATTTCCTTCTGCACTTGGAGCTGATCCTGTGCCACAGAGCTACATACCCAAATACTAAAAAGAGAGAGCTGGTCTCCCAGGAGAGCTGACACATCTATGAGCACAGGAGGGTCAAGTTACAGTCAGAGACAGAAAGACCAGCCAACACCAGAGGTAACCAGATGGCAAGAGGCAAGGCTAAGAACATAAGCAACAGAAACCAAGGCTACTTGGTTTCATCAGAATCCAGTTCTTATATCACAGTGAGCCCTGGATACCCCAACACACCAGAAAAGCAAGACTGTGATTTAAAATCACATCTCATGATGGCTTATGCTCTAAGATCAATAAGTGATAAATGGGACCTCATAAAATTGCAAAGCTTCTGTAAAGCAATGGACACTGTCAATAGGACAAAACAGCAACCAACAGATTGGCAAGAGATCTCTACCAATCTCACATTCAATGCAAGGCTAATATCCAATATATGCAAAGAACTCAAGAAGTTAGACTCCAGAGAACCAAATAACCGTATTAAAAATGGGGTACAGAGCTAAACAGAAAATTCTCAACTAAGGAAACTCAAATGACTGAGAAGCACCTAAAAAATTGTTCAACATTCTTAGTCATCAGGGAAATGCAAATTAAAACAACTCTGAGATTCTATCTCATACCAATCAAAATAGCTAATATCAAAACTTCAGGTGACAGCGGATGCTGTCAAGGATATGGTGAAAGACAAATACTCCTCCATTGCTGGAATTGCAAACTGGTACAACTACTCTGGTAATCAGTCTAGTGGTTCCTCGGAAAATTAGATACAATAGTACCTGAGGACCCAGCTATACCACTTTTGGGTATATAGCCAGAAGAAGCTCAAACTTGTATCAAGGACATGGCCAGAAGCTGGAAGCAACCCAGATGTCTTTCAACAGAGAAATGGATACAGAAAACGTGGTATATTTACACTGGAGTACTACTCAACTATTAAAAACAATGAGTTCATGAAATTCCCAGGCAAATTGATGGAACTTAAAGATATCATCCTGAGTGAGGTAACTCAGTCACAAAAGAACAAAAGAAGACACATGGTATGTACACGCCAATAAGTGGATATTAACCCAGAAGTTCAGAATAACAAAGATTCAATTCACAGACAATGTGAGGCCTAAGAAGAAGAAAGACCAAAATGTGGATGCTTCTGTGCTTCTTTGAAGGGTAAACAAATTACTCAGAGAAAATATGGAGACAAAATGTGGAGCAGAGACTAAGCGAAAGGCCATCCAGAGATTGTCCCACCTGGGGCTCCATCCCATATACAGACACCAAACCCAGACTCTATTGTGGATGCCAGGAAGTGCTTACTGATGGAAGTGTGATATGTCTGTCTCCTGAGAGGCTCTGTCAGAGTCTGTCAAATACAGGGGCAGATGTTCACAGCCATCCATTAGACTGAGCTCTGGGGTCCCCATTTAAGAGTTAGAGAAGGGACTGAAGGATCTGAATGGGTTTGCAACCCTATGGATGGAGCAACAGTGTCAATAGGACAGACCCCCCCACCAGAGCTCCCAGGGACTGGACCACCAACCATAGAATACACATGGAGGGACCCAGGGCACTGGTCGAGTATGTGGCAGAGGACGGCCTTGTTGGACATCAGTGGGAGTAGAGGCCCTTGGGCTGGAGAGTGGTTGATGCTCCAATGTAGGGGAAGGTTGGGACAGGAAAATAGGAGTAGGTGAATAGGTGGGGGAACATAGGAAAAAGGGACATGAGATAGGGAGTTCCAGAAGGGAAGACCTGGAAAGGGGAAAACATTTGAAATGTAAGTAATAAAAATATCCAATTTAAAAACAGGTTAAAAAAAAGAAAAAAAATAACACAGTGGGGTAACCAAAATAGAACAAGAATGTGAAGGAAAGGATGGGTTTTGCATGTTATCCTGAAGCCTACACATCCCAACAAGAAAGGCTCAAGGATACCCTTCCCCACTTCCTCACAACTAAACTATGAGCACCATGACTGCTCTGCCTGGAATGAATGCATACTTGTGGCCTTGATGCACACCACATCACCTTCATAAGCCAGTTTATACTAAAAACATTAAGTTGAATGTATGGACTTTCATTTGGGTATCAAGGCTGAAAAGTTAGTAGAATATATCTACCTAATAGATCTCAATTGAAAATGCTGGACAGCAAGGATCAGGTGGATTATCAAGTACTGGGTGGTTTACCCAGATGTCAAATATCTTATTAGGCAAAGGAAATATTATTTTCTGCAATTATATGCAGAAGGAGCACCAGTAAGTTTGCATGAGGCTTCTTCTGGATCTCTTGCTGTTCACCTCTGAAGGCTAGCTAGCCCAAAATCTTCCAGAACATTCTGTTGTCTCTCTTCCTGAATCACAGTAAGAACACTGGGATGTCAAAACACACACACTACAGTGCTTACCTGTTTGTGGGATTTTGTAGAGCTCAATTGCAGTCTTCATGCTTGTGTAACAAGTGTTTTAACCACTACAGTCGTTCTCCAGTCTTTATTTTCTAACCTGATGTGATTACTGTAGGATATAGAATAACCTTGAGCACAAAAGTTCTGGATCATTGGGCTTATACTGGTGAACTGCAAATGCTGATCGTATTTCCTGGGACCCTGACACAGACAAAAACAACCATGCCTCCCAAAATCATATGTTTTATGAATTCAGTTGCAATAATTAAAATGACATTTTTCTTAAAAATTATGTTTATGTTTCCAATAGTATATAATCTTATGAAGTTATCAATTAGCTATGTTAACTATATTTCTATTATTATGTGTCACTGACATTTTGACTGCTTTTAATAGGGATAGTGATAGTTATGCCCTTTGCAACTTAATACAAAGAGTCATGAAGAAGCAATACTTTTTGGAAGATAAAGTACTCTTTTGTATATCTTCCTGGATCTCCTGCCTATGGACCAGATGGCAGCAAAGTGATCTGATAATGTGCTGCTTTGAATTTTATTCTATTACACATACTTTAGGATTGTGAAGACTCACACTATTTTTTGATTTATAAGTATTTGATTTTTTTAAAGATTTACTTATTTATCTTGTGTGTGTGTGTGTGTGTGTGTGTGTGTGTGTAGACTGTAGCTGTCTTCAGATACACCAAAAGAGGGCATCAGATCCCATTACCAGCACCATGTGGTTGCTGGAAATTGAACTCAGGACCTCTGGAAAACCAGTCAGTGCTCTTAACCTCTGAGCCATCTCCCCAGCCCAAGTATTTTATTTTTAATTGTAATAGAATTATCTCACTTACTTCCTCCCTTTCCTTCTCCAGCCTGCCCCAGAGAACCTTCTTCAAACCTCATACACACTAAAGGAGCCACTCTCATGTTCTAGTGTCTTTAGACAGACATTATTGACATTCTTTTATTTAGCTTGAGATTATATTATAATTACATCATTTCCTCCCTCTCAGCCCTTCCATATCCCACTTCTTGCTTTCCTGAAAATCTATAGGCCATCATCTTGAAACTCTCTTTATCATCCTAATTTATTCCACTGATTTAAGTCCTGGATCACATACAACTTCAGCTTTCCAACTCTACTTTCTACCCTCTCTGTATTAGTTTCTGTCCTGCAGATATGTTCCCTAACTACATTGAAAAATGAATATACGTAATTTCTAAAATGGCATGAATATGTGTAATCCAAGAAAGGAGAATCTAAACATTGGAGTACTTTCTTTCCAAGGAAGGAGAATCTATCATTGGAGTGCTTTCTTTCCGACCCTGAGATTGAAAAATGAGGATTGTTTGAACTCTTCCTGGGCTCTTTGGAAGCTTTTCACTTTAAAGTTTTATGACAAAGGAACATTTACATACCTGAGTTTGCATAATTAATTATACTTCACAATTTTCCCTCACACTTGAAATAGTTTGTGGCAAATGATATTCGATCTTCATTCTCAGTCTCTCAGGCAAGCCTTAGACTATAAATTCATTTTAAAAATCTCAGCTTCCTAAACCCTACCAGACACAATATTTCTTTCTTTTCTCTCTTTCCTTTCTTCTTTCTTTCTCTCTTTCCTTTCTTCTTTCTTTCTTTCTTTCTTTCTTTCTTTCTTTCTTTCTTTCTTTCTTTCTTTCTTTCTTTCTTTCCTTTCTTTCTTTCCTTCTTTCTTTCTTTCCTTCTTTCTGTCTTTCTTCCTTTCTTTCTTTTCTTTCTTTTGCTTGACTATTTTTTTCTTTTTATTAGATATATTCTTAATTAGATTTCAAATATTGTCCCCTTTCCTGTTCCCCCTCCCTCAATAACCCCTAAACTATCACTCCTTCCCCTGCTCACCAATCCACCCACTCCCACTTCCCTGTCCTGGCATTCTTCTATTCCCCTATGTGGGGTGTTTATCTTTCTTAGGACAAAGGGCCTCTCCTCCCTTTAATGTCCAACAAGGCCGTGCTCTCCTAAATATGCAGCTGGAGCCATGGGTCCCTCCATGTGTACTCTTTGGTTGGTGGTTTAGTCCCTGGGAACTCTGGGTGTACCAGGTGGTTCACACTGTTGTTCCTCCTATGGGGTTGCAAAGTCCTTCAGCTCTTTGTGTCCTTTCCCTAGCTCCTCCATTAGGGACCCTGTCCTCAGTTCAATGCTGGCTGTGAGCATCCCCCTCTGGATTTGTCATGCACTCCAAGTGGATCAAGGACTTCCACATAAAACCAGATACACTGAAACATAGAAGAGAAAGTGGTAAAGAGCCTCAAGCACATGGGCACAGGGGAAATTTTTCTAAATAGAACACCAATAGCTTATTCTCTAAGATTAAGAATTGACAAATGGAACCTCATAAAATTGCATAGCTTCTGTAAGGCAAAGGGCATTGTCAGTAGAACAAAATGACAACCAAAAAATTGGGAAAAGATCTTTACCAACTCTACATCCAATAGAGGGTTAATATCCAATATATACAAAGAACTCAAGAGGTTAGACTCCAGAGAACCAAATAACACTATTAAAAATGGGGTACAAAGCTAAACAAAGAATTTTCAACTGAGGAATATCGAATGACGAAGAAGTACCTAAAAAAATGTTCAACATCCTTAGTCATCAGGGAAATGTAAATCAAAAGAACCCTAAGATTGCACTTCACACCAGTCAGAATGGTTAAGATGAAGAACTCAGGTGACAGCAGGTGCTGGCAATGATGTGGAGAAAGAGAAAGACTCCTCCATTGCTAGTGGGATTGCAAACTGGTAAAACCACTCTGAAAATCACTTTGGCAGTTCTTCAGAAAATTGGGCATAGTTGTACAGGAGGACCCTGCTATACCACTCCTGGGCATATACCCAGAGGATACTCCAATATGTAATAAGGATACATGCTCCACTATGTTCATAGAAGCCTTATTTATAATAGTCAGAAGCTGGAAAGAACCCAGATCTCCCTAAACAGAGGAATAGTGGTACATTTACACAATGGAATACTCCTCAGCTATTAAAAACAATGAATTCATGAAATTCTTAGACAAAAAATGGATGGAACTAGAAAATATCATCCTGAGTGAGGTAACCCAATCACAAAAGAACAGACATGGTATGCACACACAGATAAGTGGATATTAGCCCAGAAGCTCAGAATACCCATGATACAATTCATAAAGCAACGAAGCTCAAGAAGAAGGAAGAACAAAGCATGGATACTCTGGTCATTCTTAGAAGAGGGAACAAAATACTTACAGGAAGAGATACAGAGACAAAGTGTGCAGCAGAGACTGAAGGAAAAACCATTCAGAGACTGCCCTACTTGGGGATCCATATACAGTTATCAAATCCAGACACTACTGTGGATTCTAACAAGTGCTTGCTGACAGGAGCCCAATATAGCTGTCTCCTGAGAGGCTCTGCGAGTGCATGACAAACACAGTATTTCTTCACTAATTAATGTGAGCAGTGACTCAGCTTAACAGTTTTATTTCTAGAGAGATCCAATTCTATTAGCCCATTTCCCACTGATAAAAATACTTGGCACAGTCATGAGAGTGCTGAAAAACAGAGACATATTTTGGATCCGACCCTGATCTAAAGTCAAGGGACTCAAACTGATGATAGGCTAATTGGCACCAGAACACTGACTCAAAGAAGAGCTTCATAGGAAAAGGGATACGGGACATGCATGTATCCTCCTGTCTTCCTATCTTAAAATGGTCAGTATTTATTTCTGTTGGATCCTTGTTGCCTTATCTAATCTTACTCATGTCCCAAAGACCAGCAATACAAAGTTTCCACCCACTTAAGAATTCACAAGAGGGCTTGAATTTGGACATCAATTTCATGGTAGACAAACATCATTAAAATGTGAATATCATTAAGTATTTTGTAGAAACCTGGAAGTGACTTCATAGGCATATAAAGACCTGCAAGTCAAAGGCTGAAAACCTGAAAAAGATATAGGAATAGGCAAATCTGATCCCAGAACAGTTGTAAAAATAAAGATATTTGGATCAAGTTTATCATCAGCAGATAGAGGAAGTAAAGAGAAGTAGTCAGGTGAAGGTAGTTTGGAGTTTAGGGTCCATGCTTGAAGACCTTGACAATGGGAACTTATTTAAATGTTAAAATTTTATACCCCATTTACTCTTCTCCTGAGGACCTGCTTCTATCCTTTAATGAAAATGTAGAAGTCTCTTGTAGAGGATACCTCAGTGCCAAGGAGATCTGTGATCAGGCCTAACTTACTTAACTTCCACCAGGCTTAAGTTGGTCACTAGTAAAATGAGATTCATGGTATCTACTTCATAGTGCAGTTCTGGAGAATTAATTTTATGAGATTACAACAGCGAAGCTCCTACAAAGAAAGGACAGGGAATTTAGGAAGCACTCAGTGACTGGCAACTCTACTTCTGTTACCTTAAAAAATTGGTTATGTGACTCCCCTGGTAACACAAACAGACTTGTACAAGATCATCGCCTTTATCTGAGGCATAAATCTTTTTACCAGTTGGCCCCAGACTACTTCACTGGCTTCATTTCCTTATACTGTAATTTCCCACAGGCCTGTGGGCTCCAGGCAAGCTGTAATTTTCACCTTTCTCAGAGCATGTAATATTACCTTTTTATGACTCCCTGTCTTTCTGAACTTACTATTCCTTTGATGTGTAATGTCTGTACCTTTTTGTTCACTCAGAAAATGCCAACTCATCCTGCAGTTTTCTGAAAATGTGATCTCTCTGGTAATGCTGCACTTCACATTCTTGGGGATAATTAATCCCCACATTTACATCATCCCCATAAATATTTGATTACATGTTATGATTACTTACTAGCAAGGTTAAGTAATTTGTGTTGTGTCATGCTGTGGCTACTTTCTCTGTATGATTTCAACACACTACAGCATGTCCAAGAAAGGAGAGATTTATTCTATTTCTAATTGCTCTGGTAAGCAGTGATAACATTATTAAACACAGTTTATACCTACATGTAGTTATTCAACCATGATCATTAGAGAGCTTCCATATGATATCATTCCTGCATTAGGCTAAAAAACAGTAACTGGAAAGTATTTAAAAATGACAGAAAATATTATTATTATTGATATTCTCTCTTCTGGTACACATTTACATAGGAAAATGTACATTAGTTTGATCTTATTATGTTTGTTGAGGTCTGTCTTGTGATCAATTATATGATCGATTTTGGAGAAGATAACATGATGTGCTGGTAAAAAGGTATATTATTTTTTGCTTTAGGATGAAATGTTATATATATATATATATATATATATATATATAAAACATATATATATATGTTAACATATATATATATATGTTAAATCTAATTGGTCCAAAACTTCAATTAGTTTCACTGTGTCCCTGTTTAGTTTCTGATTTTCTAATCGGTTCATATATATACATATATATATATGTTATATATATATAACATATATATATATATGTATATATATATCTGTTAAATCTAATTGGTCCAAAACTTCAATTAGTTTCACCGTGTCCCTGTTTAGTTTCTGATTTTCTAATCGGTTCATTGAGGAGAATAGAGTGTTGAAGTCACCCACAATTATTGTGTTAGGTGTAATGTGTGCTTTGAGCTTTAGTAAAGTTTCTTTTATGAATGAGGGTGCCCTTGCATTTAGAGCATAGATGTTCAGAACTGAGAGTTCTTCTTAGTGTATTTTTCCTTTGACTAGCAAGAAGTGTCCCTCAGTGTCTCTTTTGATGGCTTTATGTTGAAAGTCAATTTTATCTGATAATAGAGTGGCTATTCTGGCTTGTTTCCTGAAATCATTTGCGTGTAAAAATGTCTTCCAGCCTTTTAATCAAAGGTAGTGTTTGTCTTTGACACTGAGGTGTGTCTCCTTTATGCAGCAAAATGTAGGGTCCTGTTTCCGTATCCAGTCTGTTAGTCTATGTCTTTTTATTGGGGAATTGAGTCCATTGATGTTAAGAGATAATAGGGAATAGTGATTATTACTTCCTGTAATTTTTGATGGAATCTGTTATATTTGATTGCTTATCTTCTTTTTGGTTTGATGAAAGAAGGTTACTATGTTGCTTTTTCCAGGGTGAAGTTTTCCTCCTTGTATTGATATTTTCATCCTATTATCCTTTGTAGGGCTGGATTTAGGGAAAGATATTGAGTAGACTTGGTTTTGTCATGGAATATCTTGGTTTCTCCATCGATGGTGATTGAGAGTTGTGCTGGGTATAGTAGCTTTGGCTGGCATTTGTGTTCTCTTAAAGTCTGCATTAGATCTGCCCAGGATCTTCTGGCTTTCATAGTCTTTGGTGAGAAGTCTACTGTGATTCTGATAGGTCTTCTTAAATATGTTACTTGGCATTTTTCTCTTACTGCCTTTAATATTCTTTCTTCCTTTAGTACATTTGGGGTTTTGATTATTATGTGACAGGAGATATTTCTGTTTTGGTACAGTCTGTTTGGAGTTCTGTAGGCTTCTTGTATATTCATGGGCATATCTCTCTTTAGGTTACAAAAGTTTTCTTCCATAATTTTGTTGAAGATATTTGCTGGCCCTTTAAGTTTTAAATCTTCACTCTCATCTATGCCTATAATCTTTAGGTTTGGCCTTCTCATTGTGTCCTGGATTTCCTGGATGTTTGGGGTTACAAGCTTTTTACATTTTGCATTATCTTTGACTGTTGAGTCCATGGTTTCTATGGTATCTTCGGCACCCGAGATTCTTTCTTCCATCTCTTGTATTCTGTTGTTGATATTTGCATCTATGGCCCCTGATTTCTTCCCAAGGTTTTCTATCTCCAAAGTTGTCTCCCTTTCTTACTTGTTTCTACTTCTGTTTTTAGATCCTGGATGATTTTGCTTAGTTCCTTCACTTTCTTATTTGTGTTTTCCTGTAATTCTTTAAGAGATTTTTGTGTTTCCACTGCCTATTGACCCAAGTTCTCTTGTATTTCTTTAAGTGATTTTTGCATTTCCTCCTTATTGGATTCTATCTTATGATTCATATTCTCTTGGATTTCTTTAAATGATTTTTGTGTTTCCCTTGTAAGGGCTTCTAACTTTTGATCCATTTTCCCATGTATTTTTTTAAAGATTTATTTATGTCCTTCCTGTGTTCCTCTAACAGCGTCATGACCAGTGATTTTAAATCCAAATCTTGTTTTTCTGGTGTGTTGGGGTATCCCGGACTTTCTGTTCTTGGAGAACTGGGTTCAGATTCTGCCATATTGTCTTGATTTCTATTGGTAGGGTTCCTACGTTTGCCTTTTGCCATCTGTTTATCTCTGGTGTTAGTTTGTCCTGTTGTCACTGGCTGGTGCTTAAACCTCCTGTGAGCCTGTAAGGTTATTTCCACACCACTGAATGACTGGGTTTCCCCTGGCACAGATTGGTGATGTGTTGCCCTCCTCTCGGGTGCTGTTGGAGGCCTAGTGTGTCCTGCCCCAAGCAATATTATACTTGGTTTGTCTCTGTGGACCAAACCTAGTGCTGCCCGCCTGCTCTGTCAGGGAGCGAAGATGATGCAGAGATCCCACAGGGCACAGGACCCACACCTGGCTGGCACACAGATGAATCACTGCTCTGCGTCAGTCCTGGGCCCTGGCGGCAGCCTGCAGCCCAGTGGTCCGTGTCCCCATAGGTCTTAGACTCGGGATATCTCAGTACCTGGGGTTGCCTGTCCTGTCCTACTGGGAGCTAGAATTATGGCTGCTGATTTTTCTGCCGGGCACAGGACCTGCTACCATAAAGTTGCTGTGTTTGAATAATTTAAGATTTCTTATTTAATTATTTTATTTTAATAGAAATTTAAGGGTTTTGTTTAATTATTTTATATTGATAAAATTTAAAGGCATTTTTTGAATTATTGTATATTGATAGAAATGTAAGGCTATTTTATTAAACTATTGTTTGATCATATTATACATATGCCATGTATTTAAATATAATGATTCTTATCATTATTTCTCCTGAATGTAGGTTGTTATTGTTAGAGAGAAAGACAATTCTTAAGGAGAACTGGAGATATAAAGTGGAAACTTCTGGTTTGTTTGGAAAGTCAGCTATATCAAATGATGTTTTGTTGGGGCACACATGCAGAAGATGTTTGGCTAAAGTAGACACATGAGAGAATATTTCCCTGAAGCAAATACACATGAAAGGATGTTCTTCTATTAAAAACAAGTGAAATAATGGATGATGAAGGAATATAAATATGAGGCCACTGACAATCGGAGTTGGAGCATTGGTCTACTTTATTCACCTAACTATTTTTTAATGATGACATGCAAGTATTGATTCACCTTACATTGCAGTGTTGAGCTCCACATCTGGTGATTCCCCAATTGAGAGAAACTGGCCAGTGAAATTTTGTGAAGTTCCTGGGGTTCTTGCCATTTCCACAGACTATGGCCAGTTGATGAGCTTCCTTGTTTTTTCTAGTTTGAACTGCAGCTGCTGATTCCTGGGTTGTGTCTGTCAAGTGAATGGGTCTGCAGCTGCTGATTCGTGTTTGATGTTTGCTAGTGGACTTGACAGAGAACAGCAAAGTTTGGACTTGCCCCAAAGAACTATTTCAAAACAGGTCTACTCCCCAACTTCCAAGTCCAAATATCTTTTCTTTTCCACTACTTTTAGAGTGTGGTGGGCTAGGTTGAACCCTTATTAAAGTAAGTTGAGAATAAATTTTGCCTACAAGTATATATAATGGTGAGCATCTATGTGTTTGGAGGAAAGAGGTGAAGCATTGGTGTCATTCTTCAGAACTGTGCTTCTTTTTTTGTGGATAGTATCTGAGACTCTGGCTTTGTGAGGTTGGCTTGACAGTGAATCCAAGGTATCTGCCTTGTTTATGTCTCCCTCAGTAAGAGCCCTGGAAGCAGGTACTAGTATTTTCACAATTTTGATGTGGGTCCTTGAAATCTAAATCAGGTCCTCATGACTGTACAATAGTTACTTGATTTACCAAACCTTATAACTAGCCCCCAGTTAAATTGTATTTGATTGTTTTGATTTGAGTAATTCTGCTTTTGTTTATGCTTATTGTGTTTATGTTCCTACAAGTTGTCAAATATCTTAAGATATAAATGCTTTTAATAGCTGCTTATAAATCTATTGAAAGAATCACACATATCAGTAGTTCAAGAACTATGCATCATGGTTTCATGACTAGAAGATAACATTCAATGTAATTTGCTACATATTTCCTACTGTTAACTATGATGTCTTTCACATGGACACTGTCTAATTATTTTGCTAAGAATACTCTGTTCATACAAGGAGAAGGATAGAGGACAAAGAGCAATTACCTTGTTATTGAGACAGTATTGGATAATCTATATTGTAGTGTGTTGAATTTTAAAACACTCAAAGCAGGAAAAGGAATCATGGTTCCTGTGTTTGGATTGAGATGACTACAATCAGAAACCGATCTCTGCAACAGAATAGCTATATTTGTGTTTCAATTTCTACCCTTATAATACAATAGCATCCATGACCTGCATACAGCAATTCAGTCAAACAACATTGATTAAGTAGCTATGGTTTACCATTATGTGCACACATTGTTCAGTAGTCTTAATTCTCTTATACTTTTAATCCCCAAACTAGCATTGTTGATGCATTAACATTTTATGAAAGAAGAGATGAGGCTTGGAAACAATGAACAATTTGCTCAGGATTAAACAATGAATGAATGACCTCAAGTTACCTGTTGCTCTGTAATTTTCTAGGGTAAATTTGGGAGGCATGACCTTTAAAGTTTCTTTACTAGAGGACCAGCTCTTCCAGAAAGCATTCTCTATCATTGGTTTTTCTCTGTGCCACCTACTAGCATCCTTGCCCCTCTCACAGCCCCTTTCTCATGGCTAACCAGTGACTCATTTACCTCTACATAACCACAATATGCTGAATGGTGGCACAGTCTCCCTCTACCATGCACTTTCCATGTTCAATCTACCAAATTCACATTTGCTGGAGGAACTGATGAATGGGTGGATGAATGCTTGTTGTGTGATGTATCTTATTCTCATTAAAGTCCATTAACATGAAGTTTACAGCAAGCACAACACATAAATCTGGCTAGGTAATATTTATTGTTAATCCAGAATCTGCCTTCCCGTGTTTCACTTTTAATGGAAGCTTGTATCTAGTCACTTTCTCCTATGGATAAAATCAGCCACTATATATTATTATAACCAAAATTTTATAATTCATAATTAGCTGTGTTTTTCCAGATATGCCTTTATATTTTTGGTGATAGCAAGTGCCCATTCGCGTTGAGCTTTCTTTCTTTTTTTTGTCTAGGATATGATCATAAACACAGCAAAAGTAATCAATCTTTCAAGGTTGAAAATAAAACTTGCATCCTTAATATGGTGTTTAAATGCATGCACCTAGAAGTTGGTTGATGCCTAAAGCATGAAAACCAGATTGCAGCTACTCATAGAAACCTAACTATATGAGCAATTTTTTCACCCATTATTATTTTATTTTTATTTTATTACACAAAGCCATATTTAAAATGTTATATAGTAATATTTGTCTCATCAAAGAAATCTGCATATTCCTTAAAAGGAGAGAAGAACTTTATAATTAGAATTTTTTTAATTTTTTACTGGCCCTTAAACTAAATCCTTAGGGACTTGGAGAGTATTAGTCATAAAAGCATTAGAAAACTTTTTCCATCATTTTGCAGAAAAACACTCATTTGTAAAATGTAAGATTTAACTCATGGCTGTAATAAAATTTCTAAGTGTCACCAAGATTTTTATCTTTAATAATATGATGTTTTAATTATCCAATCTCATAAATATCTGTGTTTCAACTCAGTATTGATGGCAAAAACGAAGATTATAAAGGAATCAAGAAGCTGTCTACTTCACCTTTATTTTTATTCTTGGTAACAAATAACTTGACTTTCCTTAACTTCAAGTACTACATGTTCATCCTAGAGATAAATATTCAACAGTTTCAACCTTCTCAATATTATTGTAAGGATAAAGTTAGCCAGTTTCTAAACTCCACAACTATAGGTGAATATGAAATGTGTCTTCTAGCACACCAAAGTGGTTCTGTATTTTCTATGTGATTGTTCAATGCCAGGTTTTTCTTGCTTACTCACTACAGAAAGTGCTCCTTAGTAGCAACACCAATGCAGGATACTATATACAAATATAGAGATGATGAGAACAGATTACATACTTTAGGAAGCTTAGAAGACTAATTGAAAAAACAGAAAGGAAATGATCTGACAATTGGAATATAATTGAGACCATGGGAAATACTATGGGAAACAGGAAGTGTAACAAATGAAGGAATACAGAATTCATTTGATCTAGTTATGTTGGACTGAGTTTAGTCAGTGTATGAATGTATCCCATAAATATAAATTTCATAATTCCTGTAATCAAAAGTTGAAGCAGTTCTGGATTCTGTAATTACAACCAATCTGTGAAAACAGTAACCACTTCTTGACTTTTTTTTTTCATTTTATCATTACACATTTTGTATATTCAAATTTAAATATTTAGTGTTCAGGATAGAGACTATGAACTGTCACCAACAACTCATTAATTTAGAGAAAGAAGCATCTCTCTGCCCACCTCCTATTGCTTGTCATTATTCATGAAAAGAACACACTGAGCACATATTAGATATATTTTTTCTTACTAGCAAAGTGAGGGATATTTTGAATATACAAAAGCTCAGACTATTTTCAAGGCATGCTTCTTGTTGGTAGGCCTCTGTTTTCTCTTTTTATCACAGAGAAATGGATAAAAATGATTCATGCCAGCAAAATGCTTATACACATAAAGTAGAAATCTTAAAAATGCTTCTTTATGAACATTATAGTCATGAATAGCACCCAAATTTGTTTTTCAAACTTTTATAAGCAGTTCTTATGAAGAGAGTAATCTTCCCATTCTCAGAATACTTTCTCATGACCTAGAAACTAAATAATTTTCAAAAGATGGTTTATGTGTGCTCAATCATTCAGTTGGAAATACTTACCTTGTAGAAAAAAGACAAATCTCAGTAAGAATTTGCTTGAGTCTCTCAGACTATTAGCTCTGTGCTAAAGGATCCATATTACAACACTCACTGCCCTGCAATACCATGGTTACAGTTTTTTGGTATCCCAATACACCTGACAATATTTCCCAACTTCCAGGGGTAAGATAAAGTGCTTGACAGTGATGTTCTCTGTTCCTTAGGCAGTGTAGCCTTCTAGTTTTGCTTCTTATTCTGTATGACAAATGTACAAACTTAAAACCTCATTCCATGAAGGTTCCCTACATCTCTCAACAGAAAAAGTAAAACAATGTATAAAAGGAAGTGATACTGTTCTATAACATATATTACTAACAAAAAAATGTACTATTTTGAAAATGGAATAAAGATGGTAAAACAAGTCAATTTGGAGAATATAAAATCCTTCTGATGAAAACAGAAGATAAGAAAATAGAATGGTACAAAATTGAAAGGACTTCAAAGAAGAAATATCTTTCTTTACATGTCAAGTTGTATAGTGTTTACAAATTAATAAGAATTGCTTGTTGACAGGAGTCTGATATTGCTGTCTGCTGAGAGGCTCTGTCAGATCCTGACCAATACAGATGTGGATGCTTGCAGCCAAGAATTGGACTGAGCATGGGGAACCCAATGTAGGAGTTAGGGGAAAGACTGAAGGAGCTGAAGAATGGTATCAACCAACCAGACACCCTCCCCTGCCACTGTATAGCTCCCAAGGACTAATCCATCAAACAAAGGGTTCACATGGAAGAACTCATGGTTCCAGCTGCATATGTAGCAGAGGTTGTCTTATCTGACATCAGTGGTAGGGAAGGCCCCTGGTCCTGTGAAGGCTCAATGCTCCCAGCTTAGGAGGATGATAGTGCAGTGTGGTGGGAGTGAGTGGGTAGGTCCCTCATAGAAGCAGAGGGCAGGGGGATGTGATAGGTGTATAGTGGAGGGAAACAGGGTGGGGGATAACATTTGAATTGTAAATGAATAAAATTGTCAATAAAAAAGATACAATTCACAGACCACATGAAGTTCAAAAAGAAGGAAAACCAAAGTGTCAATGTTTCAGTCCTTCTTAGAAAGGAAAATAAAATACTCACACGAGGAAATATGGAGACAAGGTGTGGAGCAGAGACTGAAGGAAAGGACATCCAGAGACTGCCCCACCTGGGGATCCATGCCATATATAGACACCAAACCCAGACACTATTGCTGATTCCAAGAAGGGCTTGCTAACAGGAGCCTGATTGAGCTTTCTTCTGAGAGGATCTGCCAGAACCTGACAAACACAGAAGTGGATACTCACAGCCAACCATTAGACTGATCACAGGGACCTGCAATGGAAAAGTTAGAGAAAGGACTGAAGGAGCTGAAGGGATTTGTAACCCCATAGGAAGAACAACATCATCAACCAACCAGAACCACCAGAGCTCCCAGGAACTAAACCACCAACCAAAAGGTACACATGGAGGGACCTATGGTTCCAGCTGCATGTGTTACAGAGGATGGCCTTGCTAGGCATCGGTGGGAGGAGAGGCCCTTGGTCCTGGAAAGGCTCGATGCCCCAGTGTAGGGGAATGCTAAGGCAGAAAGGCAATAGTGGTAGTTGGGAGAGCACCTTCATAGAAGCAGGAGGGAGGATGGAATAGGGGGTTCCAGAGGGGAAACCAGGAAAAGGGATACACCTGAAATGCAAATAAATATAATATCCAATAAAAATAAAAAATATATGTATAAAAAAATTAATGGTCAGAAGAAAGGCCACTCTGAACAAGAAAAAAAAACCTTCGAAGGCTAGTGATTTGAAATCTATAGTATTGGTTGAAATTGCTTTTAATTTATAGTTTATAAGTCTCAACACACAATAAAATGCAAAAATAATGCAAAATATTCATCAGTTGTGAAACAAGCTACAGTTGTTGAAATAGAAAAAGAAATCTCAAGTGATTATCATTTTAAAAATAATGTTCTTAATTGATAACTATATGTTTATTTATACTTCTGAATAAAAAGAGAATGCATATAGTTCAGAAACAAAATGAATAGATTTTAGAGATAGATGTGTGTCAATTTTCTGCCTGACAACAGTAAACCTTAAGAATGTGAGGAAGGAAAGAGTTCAAAGAGATTGGGTAAAGAAAGTCCACTCTATCACCCCTTTCACTTCATTGCCATTAGTACTAGTTAAGGAAACTCCAGCATGTCCCAGCTTTTTACTAACAGTCGTCCTTTGTCCTTGAGCCTGAGAAGATTATGTCCTTCAGACATGTAGGCCAATGAATCAGGCCTACATTGATTGTCTATACTATACCTATTAAATCTTCAGCATGTAAAAACATGCTAAAGAAAAATAGAATAGATGGTGCTTTAGATTCCAGAGAACTCTAAAATACTAGAAAAATTTCAAATGAATATGCATGATGCACATACTTATATTTTTCTATTGAAGTTTTATGTTTAGAAAATATATTAGCATTTAAAGTAATAATGATAATAGTATATTGTAATGCTTATAATGCATAGACAAATTCATTGTGTGAACATATATACAAATATAAAAAGCATAGAATAATGGATATAATCTGCCAAATAATGACTATATGATATCTTTATAAATACAGCTGCATTAAGTTGTTTATTGTAGCAAATATTGGTACAGATTATATACTCTAAAGGTTCTGTGACAATATTTTAACTTTACTCTGCATTGTTATACAGCTACAAATAAGTTGGTTAATTGAAAAGTTACAGTAGAACCAGTTGTTGGACATTAAAGGGTAAACTGGAAGAATGGAAGAAAACCAAGAGGAATGAGACATGTAAAAAGACAGAAAAATGTTAGATATATATTTAATGATTAAAGTAACCCCATTCCAGTTGAAAGAACTAATTCGTTATGATCCAGAAATTTCTGTGTGGGTAAAAATCATATGACACTAACCATATCTTATAGTGAAGACAGATGCCCTTTAGATTTGAGGGCCATGTGCTGAAATTAGAAGTGATGACTATGTAAATACTGTTTTGGAATGTAACTTGAATTCAGTGTAGCTATAGTCAAGTGAAAAGGATTAAGTAAATAAATCAAACATCGGAAAGAAAGGATAGAAAACTTCACATGAGTACAATGAGATCATGCAAAAGAGTGATGCAGGGGACATTACCAGAAATAACAAAACCTATGTCCAAATCAACTACATAAGAAAACATATATGTTATAATTGTATTATATTATATATAAATCACAGCCTGCATATTAAATTAAACTGCAGAGTAAAAGGATAACAGATAAATTGATGAAGTTAGATATTCCAAAAGCACCATCTCAATTGAAATAAATAGTAAACAGAAATAAAATCATGTATAGACCTGAGGAACATCACTAAATTCATTTCTAATAACATATTATTTTCAAGTATAGATCAAACAATTTACCAAGAAAGATGTTATAAGGGAATATAAAATAACTGTATTTATTCTTGTCTGAAATCATAAGTTTTGTCATGATAATTGCATTACAAAGTTAAAAATCAATAAGTAAAAGAAAATTGAAAAACCTGAACAATAACACTAAGAGAAGTTTGCAATAAGTACCTTGATCAATTCCTATTGAAATGCTGATGTAAAAATGCTCATTTTAGAACAAAAAAGATGCCAAAATAATGTCTTAAGATTTGATCTAGATAAACTAAGGAGCAAATTAAGGACAACTAAACATAAGGAAAGAAGTAAAACACATTTTGAGAGAAAATAGAAAACAGAAGGATGGACGCTACCATATTAAAATATCTGCAACAAATGAATGAAGGGAATGGGTCATAGTCGGAGAGGAGCAGTTCTCAACCTTCTGAATGCTGTGACCCTTTAATAAGAAACAGTAAAAATGAAAAAGGGTTTCGGAGCGAAGTTATGAAAACATCTTTGAAATATTATTGAATAAACAGACTGGAGAAAATAGAGTAAACTGTTTTACACAGAATATTTGGATGATTTATAAAATTCAGTAAACAGAGAATGTGTATTCTCTATTACTGAATCCATTCTAACTTCTATTATTTAAACCTATTTTTAAAACATGACTTTTACTTGTTTATCCACTAGCTCAACAAAATACACATAATTATTTTTAATATTTAGTTTTTAGGTTAATTGTAAAATAAATTTGCATTCCATACATACTCACTCTTAATTTAATCTTTAAAGAGATTTAAAATAACTAATAAGAAAACAACTACCAGAATTCCCACTGATGGTGTTTCATGGACCAGACAGGAACAATGAGCTCCCTATAACACTAAATGAACTAAATGAACAAAAAAAGAACGCTCAGAGAGAGAGATAGCTGATGAATAAGAGAGGATCATATAAAGAGACAAGGAATTTGAATTTTCATTTTTTTTAAAGTATAACATTCCTGTAGATTTATATTCTTTTTTTTATTCGATATATTTTTTATTTACATTTCAAATGATTTCCCCTTTTCTAGAACCCCACTCCCTGAAAGTCCCATCAGCCCCCTTCCCTCCCCCCATTTTCCCACCCTACCCTTCCTACTTCCCTGTTCTGGTTTTGCCCTATACTGCTTCACTGAGTCTTTTCAGAACAAGGGGTCACTCCTCCGTTCTTCTTGTACCTCATTTGATGTGTGGATTAAGTTTTTGGTATTCCAGTTTTCTAGGTTAATATTCACTTATTATGAGTGCATACCATGATTTATCTTTTGAGTCTGGGTTACCTCACTTAGTATGATGTTCTCCAGCTCCATCCATTTGCCTAAGAATTTCATGAATTCATTGTTTCTAATGGCTGAATAGTACTCCATTGTGTATATATACCACATTTTTTGCATCCACTCTTCTGTTGAGGGATACCTGGGTTCTTTCCAGATTCTGGAAATTATAAATAGGGCTGCTAAGAACTGAGTGGAACATGTATCCTTATTACATGCTGGGGAATCTTCTGGGTATATGCCCAGGAGCGGTATAGCAGATCTTCTGGAAGTGAGGTGCCCAGTTTTAGGAGGAACCGCCAGACAGATTTCCAGACTAGCAATTTGCAACCCCACCAGCAGTGGAGGAGTGTTCCTCTTTCTCCACATCCTCGCCAACATCTACTGTCTCCTGAATTTTTAATCTTAGTCATTCTGACTGGTGTAAGGTGAAATCTCAGGGTTGTTTTGATTTGCATTTCCCTAATGACTAATGAAGTTGAGCATTTTTTAAGACGTCCTCAAGGGTCTTCCCCAGTTTCTTTTCTATTAGCTTCAGAGTATCTGGCTTTATGTGGAGGTCCCTGATCCATTTGGAGTTGAGCTTAGTACAAGGAGACAAGGATGGATCAATTCCCATTCTTCTGCATGCTGACCTCCAGTTGAACAAGCACCATTTGGTGAAAAGGCTATCTCTTTTCCATTGGTTGTTTTCCAATCCCTTTGTTGAGGATCAAGTGGCCATAGGTGTGTGGGTTCATTTCTGGAACTTCAATTCTGTTCCATTGATCCGCCTGCCTGTCACTGTACCAATACCATGCAGTTTTTAACACTATTGCTCCGTAGTATTGCTTGAGGTCAGGGATACTGATACCCTCAGAATTTCTTTTATTGTTGAGTATAGTTTTAGCTATCCTGGGTTTTTTGATATTCCAGATGAATCTGAGGATTGCTCTTTCTAACTCTGTGAAGAATTGAGCTTGGATTTTGATGGGTATTGCGTTGAATCAGTATATTGCATTTGCCAAAATGGCCATTTTAACTATATTAATCCTGCCGATCCATGAGCATGGAAGGTTTTTCCATTTTTTGAGGTCTTCTTCCATTTCCTTCTTCAGAGTCTTGAAGTTCTTGCCATACAGATCTTTCACATGTTTGGTAAGAGTCACCCGAAGGTACTTTATACTGTTTGTGGCTATTGTGAAGGGGGTCATTTCCCTAATTTCTTTCTCAGCCTGCTTATCCTTTGAGTATAGGAAGGCTACTGATTTGCTTGAGTTGATTTTATAACCTGCCACTTTGTTGAAGTAGTTTATCAGCTGTAGGAGTTTTCTAGTGGAGTTTTTTTGGGTCACTTAGGTAGACTATCATATCATTTGTAAATAATGATAGTTTGATTTCTTCCTTTCCAATTTGTATCCCTTTGACCTCCTTATGTTGTCTAATTGCCCAAGCTAGTACCTCAAGTACAATATTGAAAAGATAAGGAGAAAGGGGACAGACCTGTCCAGTCCCTGATTTTAGTGGGATTGCTTCAAGTTTCTCTCCATTTAGTTTGGTGCTGGCTACCGGTTTGCTGTATATTGCTTTTACTATGTTTAGGTATGGGCCTTGAATTCCTGTTCTTTCCAAGACTTTAAGCATGAAAGGATGCTGAATTTTGTCAAATGCTTTTTCAACATCCAATTAAAGGACCATGTGGTTTTTTCTTTGAGTTTGTTTATGTAGTGGATTGCATTGATGGATTTCCATATATTGAACCAACCCTGCATCCCTGGGATAAAGCCTACTTGATCATGGTGGATGATCGTTTTGATGTGTTCTTGGATTCGGTTGGCAAGAAATTTATTGAGTATTTTTGCATCGATGTTCATAAGGGAAATTGGTCTGAAGTTCTCTTTCTTTGTTGGATCTTTGTGTGGTTTTGGTATCAGCGTAATTGTGGCTTCGTAGAAGGAATTGGGTAGTGTCCCTTCTGTTTCCATTTTGTGGAATAGTTTGAAGAGTATTGGTGTTAGGTCTTCTTTGAAGGTCTGATAGAATTCTGCACTGAAACCATCTGGTCCTGTGCTTTTTTTTTTTTTTTTTTTTTTTTGGATGGAAGACTTTCTATGACCCCTTCTATTTCTTTAGGGATTATGGGACTGATTAGATGATCTATTTGGTCCTGATTTAATTTTGGTATTTGGTATCTGTCAAGGAAATTTTCCATTTCCTCCAGATTCTCCAGTTGTGTTGAGTATAGGCTTTTGTAGTAGGATCTGATGATTTTTTGGATTTCCTCAGTTTCTGCTGTTATATCCCTCTTTTCATTTCTAATTTTGTTAATTTGGATACTTTCTCTGTGCCCTTTGGTCAGTCTGGCTAAGGGTTTATCTATCTTATTGATTTTCTCAAAGAACCAGGTCCTGGTTTTGTTGATTCTTTGTATGGTTCTCTTTGTTTCCACTTGATTGATTTCAGCCCTGAGTTTGATGATTTCCTGTCTTCTACTCCTCCTGGGGGAATCGGCTTCTTTTTGTTCCAGGGCTTTCAGGTGTGTCGTTAAGCTGCTAGTGTATGCTTTCTCCATTTTCTTGTTGATGACACTCTGGGCTATGAGTTTTCCTTTTAGCACTGCTTTCATTGTGTCCCAAATATTTGGGTATGTTGTGCCTTCATTTTCATTAAATTCTAAAAAGTCTATGATTTCTTTCTTTATTTCTTCTTTGGCCAAGGTGTCATTGAGTAGAGTATTGTTCAGCTTCCATGTGTATGTGGGCTTTCTGTTGTTTTTGTTGCTATTGAAAACCACTCTTACACTATAGTAATCTGATAGGAGGCATGGGATTAGTTCGATCTTCTTGTATTTGTTGAGGTCTGTCTTGTGACAAATTATATGGTCGATTTTGGAGAAGGTACCATGAGGTGCTGAGAAAAGGGTATATTCTTTTGCTTTAGGGTGAAATGTTCTATAAATATCAGTCAAACCCAATTGGTCCAAAGCTTCAATTAGTTTTACTGTGTTCCTGTTTAGTTTCTGTTTTCCTGATCGGTCCATTGAGGAGACTGGAGTGTTGAAGTCCCCCACAATTATTGTGTTAGGTGAAATGTGTGCTTTGAGCTTTAGTAAAGTTTCTTTTACAAATGAGGGTGCCCTTGCATTTGGCACATAGATGTTCAGAATTGAAAGTTCTTCTTGGTGGATTTTTCTTTTGACCAGCAAAAAGTTTCCCTCAATGTCTCTTTTGATGACTTTAGGTTGAAAGTCAATTTTATCTGATATTAGAATGGCTACTCCAGCTCATTTCTCGAGACCATTGGCTTGTAAAATTGTCTTCCAGCCTTTTACTCTAAGGTAGTTTTTGTCTTTGACATTTAGGTGTGTTTCCTGTATGCAGCAAAATGTAGGGTCCTGTTTCCTTATTCAGTCTTTTAGTCTATGTCTTTTTATTGGGGAATTGAGTCCATTGATGTTAAGAGATATTAAGTGATAGAGATTATTACTTCCTGTCATTTTTGATGTTATTTTTATATGTGAGTGGTTATCTTCTTTTGGGTTTGATGAAGGAAGGTTACTATCTTACTTTTTCCAGGGTGTAGTTTCCCTCCTTGTATTGGAGTTTTCCTCCTATTATTCTTTGCAGAGATGGGTTTGTGGAAAGATATTGTGTAAATTTGGTTTTGTCATGGAATGTCTTGGTTTCTCCATCTATTGTGATTGAGAGTTTTGCTGGGTATAGTAGTCTTGGCTGACATTTGTGTTCTCTTAGAGTCTGCATGAGATCTGCTCAGGATCTTCTAGCTTTCATGGTCTCTGGTGAGAAGTCTGGTGTGATTCTGATAGGTCTTCCTTTATATGTTACGTGGCCTTTTTCTCTTACTGCCTTTAATATTCTTTCTTTGTTTAGTGCATTTGTGGTTTTAATTATTATTTGGCGAGAGGTATTTCTGCTCAGGTCCAGTCTGATTGGAGTTCTGTAGGCTTCTTGTATATTCATAGGCATCTCTCTCTTTAAGTTGGGAAAGTTTTCTTCCATAATTTTACTGAAGATATTTGCTGGCCCTTTCTGTTGTAAATCTTCACTCTCATCTATACCTATAAACCTTAAGTTTGGTCTTCTTATTGTATCTTGGAGTTCCTGGATGTTTTGGGGTACAAGATTTTGCATTTTGCATTTTCTTTGACTGTTGAGTCAATGGTTTCTATGGTATCTTCGGCATCTGAGATTCTTTCTTCCATCTCTTGTATTGTGTTGTTTATATTTGCATCTATGGCCCCTGATTTCTTCTCAAGGTTTTCTATCCCCAAAGTTATTTCCCTTTGTGATTTCTTAGTTGTTTCTACTTCTGTTTTTAGATCTAGGATGGTTTTCCTCAGTTACATGATTTGTTTGTTTGTGTTTTCCTCTAATTCTTTAAGAGATTTTTGTGTTTCCTCTTTCATGACTTCTGCCTCTTGACTCAAGTTCTCCTGCATTTCTTTAAGATTTTTTTTTTTTTTTTTTTTTTTTTTTTGCGTTTCTTCTTTATTGGCTTCTATCTCTTGAGCCTTATTCTCCTGCATTTCTTTAGGTGATTTTTGTGTTTCCATTATACAGGTTTCTAGCTTATTCATGTTCCCCTGTATTTCTTTAAGAGATTCATTTATGTCCTTTTTGTGTTCTTCTAGCAGCATCATGACCAGTGATTTTAAATCCAAATCTTGTTTCTCTGGTGTGTTGGCATAACCAGGACTTGCTGATATTGGAGAGTTTGGTTCAGATGCTGCCATATTGCCTAGATTTCTGTTAGTAGCGTTCCTGCATTTGCCCTTTGCCACCTTGTTCTCTGGAGTTAGTTGGTCTTGTCTCTGGCTAGTGTTTGAGCCTCCTGAGGGGCTCTGGGGCTATTTCTGCAACACTGGATGGCTGGGTTTCCCCTGTAGCAGATTGCTGATGTGCTGTCCTCCTCTTGGGTGCCCTTGCAGCCCTAGTGTGCTTTGTCCCAGATTGTGTCTGTGAACCAGATGGTGCCCAGTTTGCTCCTTCAGGGAGTGCTGAAGGGTGTATGCTGTGGGGACCTTTTCTGTGAGCTGATCACTCTGCTTGGCAGCCGATCTCCCAACCGGGCTGGTGCACACAAGGCTAGCCTAGCTGCTCAGGCCCTGGGTCTAGGAAAAAGCCTGGGAGGCCAAGGTCTGAGCGAAGTTCCCCTAGGCTGTGAGTGTTAATTGGGTCTCTCAGGTGGCCAGGATGGCGCTCTCTGAAAGTGCCAGGAGAGTCTCCTGGATTAACAACCTCCTGCCCGGGTTGACACACAGATGGCCCACTGAGCAGCCCAAGTCTTGGGGTCAGTCCAGGGCCTGTTGGGGCCTAGACCCCCACTATGTTAGCCTTGGACTATGCCTGTTAACCGGCTTTGCCTGCTAGAACACTCTGGCGTCCTGCAGGCAAAATGGCAGCGGGGTTGGCACCCTGATGGCCCCGAACAGCCCAGGGCCTGGGTGCAGGCCAACGCCCATTGGGCTTAGACCCCCGCAATGTCGGCCTCGGGTTATGTTTGCGTACCTCAGTCTGTCTGATCTCTCTGGAGTCTGAGAACCAAGATGGAGGCGAGTCTCTCGTGACTGGATGGAGGCAGAATTCTGAAGTGGCTTCTATGCAGTGAAAGGCACCGTAAGTCCGCAGCTGCTTGCAGCCTGGCTGGTCAGGATGGCCAGTGGTCGTGGATGCAGGGCCTGCCTGGACCCTGTCACCTTGTTTCCACTACTGATGGCCCTTCAGCTAGACCAGCCACTGCTGCCTCCACCGCTGCTGCCCGATCTCGTGTCGAGTATCTTCTTCATTTACATTGCCAATGGTAAAATCTTTCCCAATTTTCCCCCTTCCCAAAAGCCCCCCTCCCCAAAGATTCTCTACCCCTCCTCCCTCCCCTGCCTCCATGTATATGCCCCTCTACCCAATACACTCCTACCTCCCCCACAAGCCCCCAGCCCCAACAGTCTGTTTCCCTTTGTTGGGGCCTCTATTGAGCCTTTACCTGACCAAAGACTACTTCTCCCACTGATGCCCAACAAGGCATTCCTCTGCCACATTTTTGGCTGGAACCAAAATGTGTACCCCCTTGGTTGATGGTTCAGTCCCTGGGAGTCTTGGGGTGTCTGGGTGTCCAAAGTCATTTTTCGTCCCATGGGGCTATAAACCCCTTCAGCTCCTCCAGACCACCCTCCGGATCCTCTGTTAGGGACCCCAAGCCCAGTCCAATAGTTGGTTGCTAGTTTCTGCCTCTGTATTTGTAAGGCTCTGGTAGGGCCCCTCTGGAGACAGCCACGGCATGCTCCTTTTGGTACATGCTTCTTCTCATAGTATCCGGGTTTGGTGACTGTTTCCAGGATGAATCCCCAGGTAGGGCACTCGCTGGGTGGCCTTTACTTCAGACTCTGCTCCACACATTGCCTCCCTTATTGTTCCTGTAAGTACTATGTTCCCTTTCTCAGAGGAACCATAGCACCCTCACTTAAGACCTCCTTCTTCTTTAGCTTCCTGTGCTGGGTGAATTGTAAATTGTTTATTTTGAGCTTTTGGACTAGCATCTACTTATTAGTAAGTTCATACCATGTGTGTTCTTTTGTGACTGGGTTACCTCACTCAGGATGGCACTTTCTAGTTCTATCCATTTGCCTAAAAATTTCATGAATTCATTGTTTTTAATAGCTGAATAGTACTCCATTGTGTATATATACCCAGTTTCTGTATCCATTCCTCTGTTGAGGGCCATCTGGGTTCTTTCCAGCTTCTGGCTATTATAAATAAGGTATCTATGAACATAGTGGAGCATGTGTCCTTATTACATGTAGGAGCACCTTCTGGGTATATGCCCAGGAGTGGTATAGCTGGGTCCACAGGTAGTAATATGTCTAATTATATGAGGAATTGCCAAACTGATTTCCAGAGTGATTTTACCAGCTTGCAATCCCACCAACAATGGAAAAGTGTTCCTCTTTCCCCACATCTTCTCCAGCATCTGCTGTCCCCTGAGTTTTTCATCTTAGCCATTCTGACTGGTGTAAGGTGGATTCTCAGTGTTGTTTTGATTTGCATTTCACTGATAACTAAGGATGCTGAGCATTTCTTTAGGTGCTTTAGAGCCATTTGAACTTCCTCAGTTGAGAATGCCCTGTTTAGCTCTGTACCCCATTTTTAATGGGGTTATTTGATTCTCTGGAGACTAAATTCTTGAGTTCTTTGTATACATTGGATATTATGTATCAAAGATCTACACACAAAATCAGACACACTGAAGCTTATAGAGGAGAAAGTGGGGACAAATCTTGAACACATGGGCACAGGGGAAAAGTTTCTGAACAGAACACAAATGGCTTATGCTGTAAGAACAAGAATCCAGCAACTGACCATAAAACCTTCCTAAATCATCAGTCCCAGGGACTCGGCCATAAGTCACCAGCTCCGGGAGCAAGGACATGAAATCCCCATCCAAAGAACAGCCTGGAGATAACCACAATATGGAGAAATATCTTTTCTCAGGATGGGCCATCTATGTTGGGCAGCCTTATATGGTTTGGGTATCTTATCCAGTTGCTAAACGTTCATGACACAGGAATGCAGTCCACTGACAACCTGGACACAAGCCAATCAGAAACCACCTGTGTAACATCCCCAGCACCCACCAATGACGGTTTAGATTACCTAAGCCTAGCTAAAATTCCCCAAGTTCCCTATAAAAAGGCCTGTGTGCCTTTGTATGGGGTAGCCACTTTTGTAAATGGCTGACACTACATGCAGGATTCTTCCTTTTGAGAAATAAAAGCACTCTTGTCAGTTGCATAAAAAAAAGAATCATCAAATGGGAACTCATAAAACTTCAAAGCTTCTGTAAGGCAAAGGACATAGTCAATAGGACAAAACGGCAACCAACAAATTGGGAAAAGATCAAGATCTTGTGGGATCAAGATCTTGGTTCAAGATCAGGTTCTCCAGCTTGGAAGCATGCACTTTTAAAAGTTGACACATCCCATTGGCCCAACATATATGTTTTATTATTATTATCATTATTAATCATTTTATCCATTTACATCTCCAATGATATCCTACTTCCCTGTTACCCTTCCCTGTTACCTATCCCATTTCCCAATTAATCCTCCACTAACCTCCCAGCCCACATATGCCCTCCCCCCTCCTCTTTACCTGTATGAGGCTGCAATCCCACCCACTCTCTTTTGCCCCACCACTCCAGCATCCCTCTAAACTGAGGTATCAAACCTTCCCAGGAACAAGGGCCTACCTTCCCATTGCAATCAGGCTAGGCCATCCTCTACTACATATGTATCTGGAGCCATGGATCCCTCCAGGTCCACTCCTTTGTTGGTGGTCTAGACTCTAGAAGAACTTGGTGGTCATGTCAATCTATGCTGTTCTTCCAAAGTGGAACATATACACAATGGAGTACTATGCAGTGATTAAAAACAATGACCTCATGAAATTCACAGGCAAATGGACAGAACTAGAAAATATCATCCTGAATGAGGTCACGCAGACACAAAAGAACACACACATGGTATGTACTCACTAATAAGTGGATATTAGACCAAAAGCTCACAATGCCCATGATACAACCCACAGATTATATGGAGCATACAAGGAAGGAAGACCAGGGTGTGGATGCTTCAGTCTTGCATTGAGAGGGGAACAGGACAATCATGGGAGGGAGAGGGAGAGGGGGATCTGGGAGGAAGAAAGGAGGCAAAGGAAATAAGGGGGCAGTATCAGGAATTGGAGGAGAAGAGAGACTTAGAGAGGTTCAGGAAATGAAACAAAAGTATGTAGTAGGGGGATGAGGAACTGGGGATAGCCACTGGAGGGTCCCATATACCAGGGAAATGTGAGGCTCCCAGGACTCAGTGGGGATAACTTTAGCTAAAATGTGCAGAGAAGGGGGGAATAGAACCTGTGGAGACCACCTCCAGTAGATAGGCACACCCTCTGCTTGAGATGGCGCCACTCACCCATCTCAAAGTTTTTAATCCAGAAATGTTCTTGCCCAAAGGAAGAACAGGGACAAAAATGGAAGAGAGACTGAAGGAAGGGCCAACTGGAGACTGCCCCTCCTGGGTATCTATCATGTCTGCAGACACCCAACCCAACACTATTGCCATGGTCAAAAGGCATATATGTTTTTGAAATAGCACACCAACCTACCCTTGGGATGGAAATGCTATTGGATACCTAGCTGATTTTTTGATGAGATTGAAAGTCTTTTCTTATTCCCTAACATTTACGATTTCATGAATAGTGAGAAATCTCCCAGTACCTATGACAGTGTTAATTTCAGACAGAATTCAAAATGTGAATGATAAACATTGCTATGCATTTATATATAAAGGGATAATTTTTATTAATCATTTTATTTATTGAGGGTATAAATGCATCATTTCCCTTCCCTTTCTTTTCTCCAAAGCCTCATTGCTCTCCTTTTCCATTAACTTTTGTTATATGAATATAAGTATACTTTTATACTTATATTCAATTTGTAATATACACATTATTGCAGAACATGAAATCTTACTATGTCTCTATTATTAGCAGATCATCTGAAAAGAGACTATCTCACAAATTAAAGAAAACACATGCTGTTCTCTGTTCAGTCTGGATCTTGTTGCCTAGTTTACAGCGTTGCAGGTGAATCTTCAGCTGCACACAGCTGGCTCAATCCTCACTTTCCATTGACCACACAGAGAGAGCAGGTGTTTTTCTCTTACTGCTTTTTCTTGTAATATAGACCTAAATTATTTATTTACTTGAAAGTAAAAACTACTGGTGTTTATAATTATTTTCAAGCGTCTGTATAAGAATATACAGAATTATATAACTATATAACTATCAAAATAATATATCTATTAAAAAGAGTGACTAATCCTTCTTTGTTTTTTTGTTTTGTTTTGTTTTGTTTTGTTGGATTTTTGGATTTTTTTATACTTTTTATTTTCTATATTCTTTGTTTACAATCCAAAAGCTTTCCCCTTTCCCAGTTCCCCCCTCCCCATGTGTACCCCTGGCTGTCCTGGAACTCTGTAGAACAGGCTGGCCTCAAACTCAGGAATCTGCCTGCCTCTGCCTCCCAGAGTGCTGGGATTACAGACGTATGCCACCACTGCCCAGCTGAAATTATGAAATAACATAATCCTTCTTTGTTATTTCAACTGTTTGGTTGATCAAAAATTGAGTAGAGAAGGCACTTTTAAAATACTATCTACCCACTGACAAACATTGCACTATGGCGGGCTTTCTAATACAACAACACATACTGGTGAGCTTTGTGTCTTAACAGTTTTAATTTTAATTTGCTCATGATATTAAGGTTTGGTTTTATTAGCATTTGACATATATTCATTACTAAAATAGTACATGGCACAAGACGAGGAACAATTATCATGTCTGTTATTTTGTGGCAGTTCACAAAGAGTTGAAAAAAACAGACAGGTACATCCCAGATAAAATCTCTGTCCTAGTGTTATTTGGAGATAAATGATAAAATAGACAATATCCTTTAAAACTAATTACTCATAATTGTAAAGAATTTCCCCCATGACTAGTTATAATTATCTCACATTGTGGGCAACATATGGCACTACAATAAATGCTAGCAATAATTATTTTCCATATTTCAAAGATTTTATTTTAAACTTCTCTGTTCAAGAATTTTTCTAAGCTATCCAACATTAAAGTTTGGGGAAAATTATGTAAAATTGAACTTATTCCAGTGCATATATCATTTTCAAATTGCTATCTCTTGTGATCCACTTTAGCTTAATTTTTGAAAGTTCCTTTTTGGCCCCTCATATCTCCTGCACAGTTTCATAAATAGTCCAAAAACAATAAGTGGGAAAGAAGAAATGTGATATTTTACTTCAAGTTAGAAACACTCCTTAAATATTTCACTTGTATTATTTCTTAGTGTCAGAAATTCTTTTGATTTCATACTGTATGCAGTGACTTGACATGGAACCTGAGACTCAGAATACCTTGCTCAAGCTACAAAGTTCATAATTGATAAAGTTAATAGCAAAATCTAACATGCTTCCCCTTAGCATTCTTTGGCTACTCATCTCGTGTCTGACTAGATAACCTCTAACTCCATAACTTGTAGAATTAGATTTTTCAAAACCTACTTTTATAAGGGTTTTTAATGCTTTATCCTCCTTCATAGACCACTATCTACCAGATGTAGTGGAAAGGAAAGGTTAATAGACCGTAGGAGGATCTGGATGTGTTTAGAAATATTTCTTTGGGGCAAATTCAATCTGCACTGTCAGGATATCAACAGTTCATTTCACAGGAATCAGCAGTAGCAGCTGGGTCCACTCCCGAACAACATGCATGAATTAGTGATGTCAGTTCAATCCAGAAGAAACCACAAGGCTCTGCCAATCAGTCCTAGTCCATAAAAGTGGCAGGAGGCTGCTTTAACACTGCCAGAAGCTTTTTGGTGAATTTTTCTCTATGACATCATGACAAATGCTGACCAGCAAACAATGACAAGGTGTACCAATACCATCCCGCATCCTCTACTGCCCATTGGGATATATTTGTATCCTTTCCAAACTTCATGTGTCCTCTCAAGCATCTTCTTTTTTTTTTTTTTTTTTTTTTTTTTTTTTTTTTTTTTGATTGGGTTACCTTGCTCAGGATGACACTTTCTAGTTACATCCATTTGCCGAAGAATTTCATGAATTCATTGTTTTTTTTAATTCGATATATTTTTTATTTACATTTCAAATGATTTCCCCTTTTCTAGCCCCCTACTCCCCGAAAGTCCCATAAGCCCCCCTTTCTCCCCCTGTTCTCCCACCCACCCCTTTCCACTTCCCCGTTCTGGTTTTGCCAAATACTGCTTCACTGAGTCTTTCCAGAATAAAAGGCCACTTCTCCTTTCTTCTTGTACCTCATTTGATGTGTGGATTATGTTTTGGGTATTCCAATTTTCTAGGTTAATATCCACTTATTAGTGAGTGCATACCATGATTTACCTTTTGAGTCTGGGTTACCTCACTTAGTATGATGTTCTCTAGCTCCATCCATTTGCCTAAGAATTTCATGAACTCATTGTTTCTAATGGCTGAATAGTACTCCATTGTGTAGATATACCACATTTTTTGCATCCACTCTTCTGTTGAGGGATACCTGGGTTCTTTCCAGAATCTGGCAATTATAAATAGGGCTGCTATGAACATAGTAGAGCATGTATTCTTACTACATAGTGGGGAATCCTCTGGGTATATGCCCAGGAGTGGTATAGCAGGATCTTCTGGAAGTGAGGTGCCCAATTTTCAGAGGAACCGCCAGACTGATTTCCAGAGTGGTTGTACCAATTTGCAACCCCACCAGCAGTGGAGGAGTGTTCCTCTTTCTCCACATCCTCGCCAACACCTGCTGTCTCCTGAATTTTTAATCTTAGCCATTCTGACTGGTGTAAGGTGAAATCTCAGGGTTGTTTTGATTTGCATTTCCCTAATGACTAATGAAGTTGAGCATTTTTTAAGATGCTTCTCCGCCATCCGAAGTTCTTCAGGTGAGGATTCTTTGTTTAACTCTGTACCCCATTTTTTAATAGGGTTGTTTGGTTTTCTGGAGTCTAACTTCTTGAGTTCTTTATATATATTGGATATTAGCCCTCTATCTGGTGTAGGATTGGTGAAGATCTTTTCCCAGTTTGTTGGTTGCCGATTTGTCCTTTTGATGGTGTCCTTTGCCATATAGAAACTTTGTAATTTTATGAGGTCCAAGATCCAGAAATGAACCCACACACCTATGGCCACTTGATCCTCAACAATGGGGATGAAAACATCCAATGGAAAAAAGATAGCCTTTTCAACAAATGGTGCTGGTTCAACTGGAGGTCAGCATGCAGAAGAATGCGAATTGATCCATCCTTGTCTCCTTGTACTAAGCTCAACTCCCAATGGATCAAGGACCTCCACATAAAGCCAGACACTCTGAAGCTAATAGAAAAGAAACTGGGGAAGACCCTTGAGAACATCGGTACAGGGAGAAAGTTTCTGAACAGAACACCAATAGTGTATGCTCTAAGATCAAAAATTGACAAATGGGACCTCAAGCATCTTCTCTAGCAAATCATCACATGCTCTTTGTCCAGGCTGCCTTCAGTAAAAAATCCAAGTGTCTGTTCTTAGCAAAACATTGTCCTGCATATCAGCTTCAGCAAAACATGCTCTCATAAGACAGTTTCCAGAAAAGCATCACATGACACAACTGAGTCTCCAAAGAAATGTTTTCCACTGAGCCTTTATGTTATACTTTTGCATTTATAGCTCTATGATTTCAAAAAAAATTAAAAGCCATTAACTGATACTAGAAAAAAGATAGATGAAATGCTAGCAAATTGACATTTATTCCCACTGTCTAGTGTATATTTTTAAATATGACAGCAGAATAAATATAATTCTTCAGTTAAATAATAAAACATTAATTTAATGAAAATATTTCTGAATAAATATTTCTATCTTGGGCAATATGGTCTCTGTTTTGGTGAACAGCCAGCATACACTGTTTTCATATGGCTTATGAAAAATAAATGTTTGTGTCATTAAATATTGATATAACACAAATGAAATATGGGAGGATAACTCAATTTTAGTTTTTAGTTTCTATAAACTCTGATGGATCATTGATGATCTACACCTGCTGTGGGAAGCACACAAGTCTATCATTTATAGCAGAAAGTTTTGACAGAGACTGAAAGCTAATTAGTGACATTAGAGTCTAATGTCCTCTTGGAGGAATTTTACTGGTGGAGCAATGGAGGAGATGACTATAGCAAATAACCACACCTTTGGTTCAGAGACTAGAGATGCTAGGCTTAAGCACTATATCCTAGGGTGAATATCACCACTACAAACTCATATCTAAATAAACAATATCTATTCCAAACAAGACAACATTAAATATCATAAAGCCAAAGGTTATCAAAAAAAAAATCAGACAGAGTAGGGGTGTGGTGCATGAGGTTAATCCCACAATTTAAAGAGGCAGAGCAAGCAGATCTCTGTGAGATCCAGAGCAACATCGACTACAGAGTGAGTTCTAGATCAGAGAAGGTTGCATACTAAAACCAAGCACAGAGATAGATGATAGATTATAGATTGATTATATACAATATCATTGACATATAGGTTGATATATATTGGTAAAATATGATATAATTGAAAGAATTATATAACAACCTATCTGCTCATAATTTTTAGTGTTCAGCCAACATGATAAATTTAACTCTAGCCAGGAAAGTGGGTAGGCCAACCACAGATTTTCACCTATCCCTCCTTTCCTTCAAATCTAATCTTTATTTCTCATGCCTGGATATGAAATAGACCACCTGCTGCTGTCTACCTTTCTCCCCTCTATATTTAGTAGAGCACAGAGATCATTACCTCCTAAACTTCATTCCCCATCGTTGCAATATACCAACCCCCAACACCAGGGAAGGTATTCCAGGGAAGACCCTGGCTACTTTGGCCAGGAAGCAGGTAGTTTTACTGTAGAACTTCACCTTTCCTTCCATTTCTACAAGTTCCAAGTTCTAAGAGATTGTTTCTAAGGAAACAATCTCTTAGTTTCCTTCCATGCTATGGAGCAGACCACCCACTATAGTTTTGCTCCATTCTCTGTCCTAATTCCTAGAGAATTATGCAGATCCTGGTGGAACACCTTACTCCTCTTCCTCCTATCAAAGCCCACAATGTGTCCTTTGCCGCATTCCCACTCCTAAGAGTTAGCTGTTAATACCTAGACACACATTTAACAGGAGGCCTGAGTAACTGCACCTATAAGGATCTCAGAATAGAATTTCCTTTTTTTTATTCGATATATTCTTTATTTATATTTCAAATGATTTCAGCTTTCCTTGATCCTCCATCCCAGAAAGTTCCATAAGCCCTCTTCCCTTTCCCTGTTCCCCCATCCAACCCTTCCCACTTCCCTGTCCTGGTATTCCCTGGACACTGCTGCACTGAGCCTTTCCAGAACAAGGGGGCACTCCTTCCTTCTTCCTGGATATCATTTGATATATTGATTGTGTCTTGGGTATTCCAAGATTCTAGGCCTATATCTGCTTATCAGTGAGTGCATACCATGAGTGTTCTTTTGAGACTGGGTTACCTCACTTAGGATGATGTTCTCCAGCTCAATCCATTTGCCTAACATTGTTTCTAATGTCTGAATAGTACTCCATTGTGTATATATACCACAATTTTTGTATCCATTCTTCTGTTGAGGGACATCTGGGTTCTTTCCAGCTTCTAGCTATTATAAGTAGGGCTGCTATGAACATAGTGGAGCATGTATCCTTATTACATGCTGGGGAATCCTCTGGGTATATGCCCAGGAGTGATATAGCAGGGTCATCCAGAATAGTCATGCCCAGTTTTCTGAGGAACCACCAGACTGATTTCCAGAGTGGTTGTATCATCTTGCAATCCCACCAGCAGTGGAGGAGTGTTCCTCTTTCTCTACATCCTCTCCAACACCTGCTATCTCCTGGATTTTTAATCTTAGCCATTCTGACTGGTATAAGGTGAAACCTCAGGGTTGTTTTGATTTGCATTTTCCTAATGACTAATGATGTTGAACATTTCTTAAGATGCTTCTCAGCCATCCAATGTTCTTCAGGTGAAAATTCTTTGTTTAGCTCCATACCCCATTTTTAATAGGGTTATTTGGTTTTCTGGGGTCTCACTTCTTGAGTTCTTTGTATATATTGGATATTAGCCCTCTGTTGGATGTAGGGTTGCTGATGATCTTCCCCCAATTTGTTGGCTGCCTATTTGTCCTTTTGAAGGTGTCCTTTGCCTTAGAGAAACTTTGTAATTTTATGAGGTCCCATTTGTCAATGCCCACACCTAAACATAGTAAAAGCAATATACAGCAAAATGGTAGCAAACATCAAACTAAATGGAGAGAAACTTGAAGCAATCCCCCTAAAATCAGGGACTAGACAAGGCTGCCCCCTCTCTCCATATCTTTTCAATATAGTACTTAAGGTACTAGCTAGAGCAATTAGACAAGATAAGGAGGTCAAAGGGATACAAACTGGAAAGGAAGAGGTCAAACTATCACTATTTACAGATAATATGATAGTATACTTAAGTGACCCAAAAAACTCCACCAGAGAACTTCTTCAGCTAATAAACAACTTCAGCAAAGTGGCTGGTTATAAAATCAACTCAAGCAAATCAGTATCCTTCCTATACTCAAAGGATAAGCAGGCTGAGAAAGAAATTAGGAAAATGACATCCTTCACAATAGCCACAAAGAATATAAAGTATCTTGGTGTGACTCTAACCAAACAAGTGAAAGGTTGTATGACAAGAACTTCAGGTCTCTGAAGGAGGAAATTGAAGAATACCTCAGGAAATGGAAAAATCTTCCATGCTCGTGGATTGTCAGGATTAATATAGTTAAAATGGCCATCTTGCCAAAAGCAATCTACAGATTCAATGCAATCCCCATCAAAATCACAACTCAGTTCTTCATAGAGTTAGAAACCAATTCTCAAATTCATTTGGAATAACAAAAAAACCAGGATAGCTAAAACTACTCTCAACAGTAAAAGAACTTCTGGCAGAATCAGTATCCTGGACCTCAAGCAATACTACACAGCAATAGTGTTAAAAATGGCATGGTATTGGTATAGTGACAGGCAGGTGGATAAATGGAATAGGATTGAAGAGTCAGAAATGAACCCACAGACCTATGGTCACTTGATCTTTGACAAAGGAGCTGAAAACATTTAGTGGGAAAAAAAAAAGATAGCCTTTTCAACAAATGGTGCTAGTTCAATTGGAGGTCAGCATGCAGAAGAATGTGAATTGATCCATTCTTATCTTCTTGTACTAAGCACAACTCCAAGTGGATCAAGGACCCCCACATATAGCCAGACATACTGAAACTAATAGAAAAGAAACTGGGGAAGACCCTTGAGGACATGGGTACAGGGGGAAAGTTTCTAAACAGAACACCAATAGCTTATTCTCTAAGAATAGAATTTTCTACCAGAAAACACTCACTACTCTCCCCTGAGAATCACAGAGAGAAACAAAAATACTCTCTCAGGCCAGATATCAAGAACTCTAATAACAGTATACCTCAATATCCATCTATAGCACTGTTGGTATTATAGCCAAAGGATGATTTATCCTATCACAGAGACACTTGATCAACCACTCTCATTGATGATCTATTCATATTACCTAGAAATTGAAAACAACTTAAAAGTCCTTCCACAGTCCTTGCCAGGGGCCATCAGGCCTGGAGAGGGTAGTGCCAGCGCCACAGAATAGGACTCTGGTGTGGCTTTAAAGTCTGAGGATCTCTGATCAGGATAGTGTAGCTCTCTCAATGTACTTTAATGCTGATGAAAAAGTCTAGGGAATCCTAAAAATTGTTTTGCTCTTTCTAAGGGTAAAAGTTATCTGGTTTAGGCTATTAACTCCTATAGCCTAAAAGAGGAGGATTAAGTGATGTGACCTTTTTTCTATCTCAGGAGGAACTGCATAGTCCTTTCAGCCTGCTAGTCCAAAGTCACATGAAGAAATAGGGACACTTTGAAAAGTGATGATAGTGTTTATTACTAAGTTGTAAAGCTATATGAGGCTCCTGTCAGCAAGATCTTCTTGGCATCCACAACAGTATCTGGGGTTGGTGTCTGTGTATGGGATGGATCTCCAGGTGGAGTAGTCTCTGGGTGGCCTTTCTTTCAATCTCTGCTCCATGCTTTGTCTCCTTAATTCCTCCCATGAGTAATTGTTCCCCTTTTTTAAATGGACTGAAGAATCCAGTCCTTTTACCTTCTTTCTTCTTGAGCTTCATGTGGTCAGTAATTTATATCTGGGGTATCCCAAGATTTTGGGCTAATATCCACTTATCATTGAGTGTATAATATGTGTGTTGTTTTGTGATTGGGTTAGCTCAATGGGTACTTTTATGATTGGATGATATTTTCTAGTTTCATCCATTTGCCTAAGAATTTCATGAATTCATTGTTTTTAATAGCTCCATTGTGTAAATGTTCAACATTTTTTTTTTACCCATTCCCCTGTTGAAGGATATCTGGATTCTTTCTAGCTTCTAGCTATTACAAGTAAGGCTTCCGTAAACAGAGTGGAGCATGTATCCTTGTTTTATGTTGGAATAGGGTATATGCCCAGAAGTAGTATAGCTGGATCCTCAGGTAGCACTATGTCCAATTTTCTGAGGAATTGGCAGACTGATTTCCAGAGTGATTGTGCCAGCTTGCAATCTTACCCAGCAATGGAGGAGAGTTCCTCTTTCTCCACATCCTTGCCAGAATCTGCTGTCTCCTGAGTTTTTGATAGTAACCATTCTGATTGGTGTGAGGTGGAATCTCAGGGTTGTTTTGATTTGCATTTCCCTGATGATTAAGGATGTTGAACATTTCTTTAGGTGCTTCTCAGTCCTTTGGTTTTCCACAGATGATGATTGTTTGTTTACCTCTGTATTTCAAACCTCTGTACTGTTATTTGGTTCTCTGGAGTCGAACTTCTTAAGTTCTTTATATATATTGGATATTAGCCCTCTGTGAGATGTAGGATTGGTAAAGATATTTTCCCAATCTGTTGGTTGCTGTTCTGTCCTATTGACAGTGTCCTTTGATTTACAGAAGTTTTACAACTTTATGAGGTCCCATTTATAGATTGTTGATCTTAGAACATAAGCCACTGGTTCTTCTGTTCAGGAAATTTCCCCTGTGCCCATGTGTTCCAGGCTATTTCGAACGTCCTCTATTAGTTTTAGTGTATCTGGTTTTATGTGGAGGTCCTTGAACCACTTGGACTTGAGCTTTGTACAAGGAGATAGAATGGATTGTTTTGCATTCTTCTACATGCTGATGACCAGGTGAACCGACACCATTTGTTGAAAATGCTATCTTTTTCCCCCACTGGGTGGATTTAGCTCCTTTGTCAAAGATGAAGTGACCATAGATCTGGAGGTTCATTTCTGGGTCTACAATTCTGGTTCATTGATCTACTTACCTGTCTCTATAAGTGGGCAGATGGAAAATTCTTCTAAGTGGTAAAAGGGGAAAAAAATCTCTCCTAGCTTTTCCTCTTTTGTCCAAGGAGTGTTCTGTCCAAAAACAAAGCTCTCATCTCAGTTCTTCTCAGCTCAGTTCTGACTCTTTTCTTTGTGCTCAGCCTTTAAAACATTTTTTCAAAATACATAATCACATGTTACAAATTTCACAATTTCACACACAAAAATCAAGTCATAAATTGAAATAGAAGTTTACAACAAAGAATGTTTACATGCCTATGCATTAGGAGTAATTATCTGGCTATACATCCATCACCTGCCACTGCTCCACATGTTCATAGGTTTAAAACCATAAATAAGTTATTAGTGAAGTTTTTATCGATAACCCAGTCAATATTTTATCTTCTGCCTTATCACCTATAATAAATAGTTCCCTTTTTATGACCTTTGATTGTTTACAAACTCTTGGTATGTGCTCTGAGTATAAGAAAGTCTGGTTACTATTTAAGACACAATAAGAAGACCAAACCTAAGGATTATAGGTATAGATGAGAGCAAGGATTTACATATTAAAAGCTCAGTAAATATCTTCAACAAAATTGTAAAAGAAAACTTCCCTAACCTAGAGAAAGAAATGCCCATGAACATACAAGAAGCCTGCAGAACTCCAAACAGAATGGATCAGAGCAGAAAATCCTCCCAGCACATAATAATCAAAACACCAAATTCACTAAACAAAGAAAGAATATTAAAAGCAGTAAGGGAAAAAGGGCAAGTAACTTATAAAGGCAGACCTATCAGAATCACACCAGACTTCTCACCAGAGATGATGAAAGCTAGAAGATCCTGGGAAGACCTCATACAGACCCTAAGAGAACACGAATGCCAGCCTAGGCTACTATACCCAGCAAAACTCTCAATCATCAGGTGGAGAAACCAAGATATTCGATGATAAAAACCAAATTTGCACAATATCTGTCCAGAAATCCAGCCCTACAAAGGATAACTGATGGAAAATGCCAACACTAGGAAGGGATACTACACCCTAGAAAAAGCAAACATAAAAATAACTTCAAAATAACAGGAAGCAACAATCACTATTCCCTAATATATCTTAACAACAATGGACTTGTCTCCCCAATAAAAAGACATAGACTAACGAAATATTTCTCATGCAAATCTTCAGTTTTATCAGAAAATGTTTGCAATTTCCCTTTTAATTAATTTAGCAATTTATTTTATGTCTACCATTTTATTTGCATTATTTTTCAAGATAATCTTCAATTTTAATGTCTTTCTATGTACCTTCTCTATTTTATCAGAATGTTTTCAATGTAAATCTTTGATTTTGCCACAAATGTTTCTAATTCCACCTTCAATTAATTTAGAGTTTTTACATCAACCATACTTTATGTAAAATTTTCCATGAAATGCTCAATTTTTACATGTTTGTGTATTTATTTCTTGAATTTTACCAGAAATATTTTTCATGTAAATCTTCACTGTTATCTGAAAATGTTTATAATTTCACCTTCAATCAACTTACAATTATCTTTATGCCTATCATTTTAATTTCCATGATAATCTTTAATTTAAACATGTTTCTATACATTTCTACAATTTATCAGAAATATTTTCCATGTAAATCTTCAATTTTATTAGAAAATGAATACTTTATGCCTACCATTATATATCTATATAAAATTTTCCATGATAATCTTCAATTCTAGCATGTTTTTCTACATTTTTCTACAATTTTATCAGAAATATTTTCCACCTAAATCTTCAATTCTATCATAAAATGTTTCTATCCCATATTTCAATTAATTTAGCAATGTTTTACATGTCTACCACTTTACTCCTTAATTTTCCATGAAAATTGTCAATTTTAAAGTGTTTATCTGAAATATTTTCCATGTAAATCTTTAATTTTATCATAAAGTGTTTTTCCTTCCCTTTATTTCCCTTTTCAATTAAAAAAAAAAAAAGTTCTCCAAGGAACAAAGCCACCATTCATTCACAAAACATAAACCAAGGTCCTGGTGGAGACCTTTTCAGGACTTGTGCTTACTGCTTCAGTTGCTTTGAGCCCATAGAAGCCCTTCTTATTTGATTCAGTGGACCATGGCATGCTGGTGTTCTTCGTCTCCACTCCTAGAATCTTCCATATCCCTCTCCCACACGGATCCTCAGCTTTGGAGGCTGGATAGATGGCTCAGACAAATAGCTGCTTTTGCACGATTTGGGTTGGATTCTCTGCATCTACTTGCTAACATTCAATCATGTGTCACACAAGCACTAAGAAATTGTATATCTTCTTCTGGACTCTTGAGGCACCAGGCACACATGCAATGTTCTTCCATGCATATAGGCAAAGAACTTATACAATAAAATAAAAATAAATCATCGAAAAATTCTTATAATACATGTACATTTTTAAAAGTTTATGTCTAGAGCTTGTGAAATGCTTCTAGCTGGAAAATAAATTGCCAAATGATGATATTCCTTAAATTCAAGAGAAATGATTTCACATGAGGGAGTTAACGTCACCAAAGTGCATATCAATGAGTACATGGAACACGTGAGGCTCTGATAATATTATGCATGTATATAAAATAGTAATATATGTTTAGATTATTGTTCCTCATTTCCTTATTTTAATTATAACCCTATTTGTGACATTCATGAAGTTACTGAAGATAAGTGACAATTTGTATATTTGAAAGAAGTACATAAGAGTTTTTAAGTTAAAAATATCACATATTTGAATATCCAAAGGCCTAAAAAATTAACCAAAAAATGCTCATTTCATAAACACAGATTTATGCATTTCAAATCACTATGGTGAATAGAAAATGCCAGTCTCAAAAGTACTCATGATATGTAGAGAAATTTTAATCCAGCAACATGGCTACTCTGGGAAAGGATTGTGTCTGAAGACATGATCTGGCTGGAATGCAGCTATGCCACATACCTTTAATCCTCTGGTTGGTATACAGACAGGCCTTTAGTACACACCTTTAATCCCGATCAATGGCATCTAATTGAGAGGCAGACAAAGTGAGAAATCAGACAAAGGTTTGACTGAAAGAGTCAGAGATAGGATAATCCCAATTCTCACAAGGACAGGAAGAGGGGCTATTTAAAGAATAGCAAGAAAGAGAGAGTTCAAGGGAATTCAGTTTAGTAGTGTTCAGCTCAGTTTGGAGCACAGTAGTTGAATTCAGAGCAGCTCAGTTCATGGAGTTCAGAGGCAGGCTATCCAAGCAGAGCAATTCAGGCAGAATGAGAGAAGCCAGTTTAAATCAGCTAGCTTGGAGAGGAGTTCAAGCCAGAACAGTTGAGTTGAACCAGGCAGTCAGAGTTTAAAAAGAGATAGAAAGTGAGAGTTTATTTAGCAATAAGTCTAGGAGGTTGCAATATTCTAGGCCAAGGTTAACAGATGGGGCTGAAAACTGAAGGACAAGGTCTGCACTTGCAGATTAGATTGAATGAAGGCTAGATACTTCCAGACCTACTTCTAGGGATACTTAAATAGAAACACTGTGGGCTTACTTAGCCTAAGCTATGTATTTATAAAGCTTGGGTACACATCTCATCTCATCCCTTAACCTAAGAAAATAAAAGCAGCATTTATATTTACAATAATGAAGTACTCAATTTTCTTGTGGATGAATTCCCAGAACTGACAAAACTAAAGTCCTGTGAGTTAGGCTAGAACAGCTCCTGCCTCCGGGTACATGGAAATAAACAGTAAATGGGTACAATAAAACTTCGTGAGGTGATGGAAATACTCATTTTGTGGAATGTGACTTCCATGTAAGGGGACACATTTCAACACTCATAAAAGTACGTATGTATTACTTATATATTTTATACTATATGAATTGAAAGTACAGAAACACATAATTAGCTTACTCACTGAAGGTGACTCAGCTAATCTGCCACATCATTCACATGTCTCACTTTCAAAAGTAAAGGTGAATGGGATATGTAATTAAAAAAAGCTGTTTGGGGACGTCATTATGATGTCATTTCCTCCCTTAGCCTAGTCTTCTGGAATGTACATCACAATTAATTCACAAATGTATCAGAAAAACATTTAGTATTTAGAGAACACTAAGAAGCTATGCTTACTGACTACTCTGCTTGAATTTCTGTTACTGTGATAAAATATTCTGACTGAAATCCACTGACGGCACAAGCTTTTATTTTGTTTACAGTTCCAGAGTACAGTCCATCATTATAGGAAAGTCAATGAAGGGATTTGAATTATTTAAATCCACAGTCAGGATCCGGAAGTTAATGAATGCATATTTGCCTACTTGTGTTCAGCCTGCTCCGTACACTTACAAGGTTCAAGACTGAACATGATGTTACCATCCATAGCGAGTCTTTCCACTCCAATGAATAAAGCTAAGACAATACACTACAAACACACCCACAGGCCAAACTAATCTAGACAAGGGGCTTCTGATATGCTACCACAAGGGTTTATAATGTATATAATTCAAAAGAAACATTTCATTGATCTGTGTTTCTACAGGGAAGGTAACTTACTACAGAAAATGAGAATTCAAAGCTTTAAGTTAAGTAAAAAATGGGAAAAAATCAAGGTGAAACTGATTTTGCAAATTAAAGGAATCCACAATTACTCACATTTTATAAATCCGTAATTTCCTATTCTTATCATAGGAAAAAGCAGTATTCGTGAAGGCACAGAAAGTTATTTCAGAATTCCTTGTAAATGTCAGCAAAAAAACATCTCCCCTTAATTAAGGATGTATTCAAAGATACATTATTTTACAGAATAAAATATGTCAAACACAACAGGTTCCTTGAAGATTTGCATTGATGTGAAACTTGCTGAATATAGTAGATTACTATTCAGAAAATAACGAGTCATTTCTTTGTTTTACACAGAAGGAAGAGCTTCTTTGTTGCTTATGTTAGCTATTGATACACAACTTCAATAGCTAAGTGCCTAATGGTTAGTAGCATTAAGCAACAACCATAATTCTCATCCATATCTTGGTGTTTATTGCTTCTGATCTCCCAACACTTTTTCTGTATTATACCATAGTTGCTCACACCTCAAATTTAATTGGTATTCTAGAGAACAAAATTTTTGCTTTTGAAAATTAATCTATTGTTTGAGGTCTCATGTCTTAACATTAACAGAAACAAATTCTTTCATCCCTTAATTCCCTTCATAAGTAATTTTGAGCATCTCTTACCTCCTACATCCTATTGTCATAAATCCCCATACATAGTATATGGCTCTAAAAATCCTCTAACACTCTGCCATTCAAATACCCCTGATTGCTACAAAAATAATATAATGTAATGCATGTATTTACATGAAATAATATATTATATGATCACAACTATTAGTGCTCTAATGGACTGGTTGTTAAATGGTCATCTCATTTTTAAGGACACTACTACCTTAAAGTAGATAAAGAAAAGATTATTAATCAATATGTATAAATAATTTGAATTTATTAATTATATTAAACATGAAATACTTAACATCACAATAGCATATAACTTAATTATCTGAACAAACATCTAAATTTCTTTATTCTTATTCTTATACTCATATTTATACTTATTATTATAATTATTATTATATTATTATTGTATTCACTTTACTTCCTGCTCACTGACCCTTCCAAGTTACCTCCTCCTACAATTCTTTCCCAATCTAACCTCCCCTTCTTTTCTGAGTGGGTGGGGTCCATCCTGGTTTTCACCCCACACTGGCATATCGAGGCTAGCTGCATCCTCTTCCACTCAGGCCAGACAAGGCAGCCCAACTAGAACATATCCCATGTAAAGGAAATAGCTTTTAGGATAACCCCATTCCCATTCCAGTTGTTCGACCCACATGAAGAACAAGTTGCATGTCTGCTACATATGTGAAAGAGGCCTTGTTACAACCCATGTATGTTTTGGGTTGGTTGGCTCAGTCTCTGAGAGCCCGAAAGGTTGATGTTAGCTGACTCGGTTTGTCTTCCTATAGAGTTCCTATCCCTCCTATCCCCATAGGAGGCCTCGATTCTTAACCCAAAGCTTCCAAAAGAGTCTCTAAGCTCCAACCATGTTTGGCTGTTGGTGTCTGCATCTGTCTAAGTCAGCTGAAGGGTCAAGTCTCTCAGTGGACAGCCATACTAGACTCCTGTCAGCAAGCATAACAGAATATCATGATTAGTGTCAGGGACTGGTTCTTGCCCATCATTTGGGGCTCAATTTGGGTCAGTTTTGGTTGGCCAGTCTCTCAGTCTCTGCTCTGTCCTCTGTTTCTACATTCTTATAGACAGGATAAATTTTTGGGTCAAATGTTTTGTGGGTAAGTCATTGTCCCTACAGGTGTTTTGGGGTTCCTGCCTGGCTATAGAAGGTAGCCTCTTCAGATTCCATATCCCCAGTGCTGAGAGTCACAGGTAAGGACACCCCAACTGATACTTGGCACCTCCCTTATCTCAGTTCTCTGTCCCTTCCTGGAGATGCTCCCTACTTCCCCACCCCAATCAGTTTCAGATTTCTTCATTCTCCTGGCCCTCTGCTCATTCCTCCTGTCCCTATCACACCTGATCCTGACCCAAAGCACTTCATCTCTCCATGCCCTCACCCATTCAATTCCCTCCTTCCATCTGCCTCTTAGGACTATTTTATTTTCTATTCTAAATGAGATTCAAGCATCTTCTCTTGCACTTTCCTTCTTGTTTAGTTTCTTTGGGTCTGGGTAGTCTAACATAGTACCTTTATTTCATGGCTAAAATCCACTTATAAGTGAGTGTATACCATGTATGTCCTTTTGGGACTGGGATACCTCACTCAGGATGATATCAAGATCTATATATTTGCCTGCCAAATTCATGATGTCTTTGTTTTTAATAGCTGAATAATATTATATTGTTTACCATATTTTTATAAACCCTTTCTTCAATTGAGGGAAATCTAGCTTTCTAAATGTTTCCAGTTTCTGGCTATTATGAATAAAACTACTAGGAACTTAGTTGAGAGAGTGTCTATGTGTTATAATGGGTATCTAATAGGTGTATTCCCGGGAGTGGTATATCTGGGTCTTGATGTGGGACTATTGTGAGTTTTCTAAGAATCTGCCAAACTGATTTCCAGAAAGGGTTGTACAAGTTTGGACTTCCACCAGAAACAAAGGATCCTTCCCATAACTCCATATCCTTGATCTTTGCCAGAGTGTACAGTCTCTTGAGTTGTTATCTTAGCTATTCTGATGGGTGTAAGATGAAACCTTGGAGACGCTTTGATTTACATTTCCCTGATCACTGGGGACTTTGAACATTGCTTTAAATGTGTCTCTGCCCTTTGAAAGTCCTTTGTTGAGAATCCTCTGTTTAGATCTGTGCCCCATTTCTAATTGGGTTATTTGGGTTGTTGGGGATTAACTTCTGGAATTCTTTATAAATTTTGAATATTAGCCCTCTGTCAGATGTAGATTTGGTGAAGATTCTTCCCAATCTGAAGGCAGCAATGGTCTAAAATTCAAAGCCTTCTGGCTTTGTACTTCAAATTCTTCTTGGAAGTAATTGAGGGCGATTTTATACTCGCTTACACACTAGACTCAGCTGCTCATCAGCTGTTTCTATTTTATTTCTTGTGATCCAAGGTTGAGTAATCTGTGTTTATGCTTTTTCATATTTGTGAGTACATATCAAATTCTAGGCAGGGGGCAGATGAGAGAACAAATAAAGTATATCCAAGATACATACTTTAATTTTTAATCATTTTATCTTATTTCATATTTAATGTTACAATTCTTTGTTTCAACGTATATTGGAGACTTAAACCAAAACTGAAGGTATTTTAAATCTGAGACAAACCACCCTTTCTTAATTAAATGTCATAATTCTACCAAAATTCAATAACACTTTTTAAAAATTCATTTTCAGTATATATGATAATAGCAACTTAGGCCTGGATTAACATAGATATTTTCCTCTAGTAGGCCCCCACGAAAAATTTTTGTAAATATTTATTAAAGCATTATATCCTTTTGCTAATTAACAGACTATGTTGCTTCATATATTCCTGTGTCACAAAATTCTAATTCCAAATGGTCAATACAAATCAAAATTATCTTGTAGGTTCATAGAACATTAAAAACTTCGAATGAGGAAGTGCACATGGACTGTGGCATTTTATCTCCTGAAGAACAAAATTCATTCTTAGCATTAGGCTACATGCTTTCCACTAATTCATCCTATGGTTGCAATTCTCAGGAAAAGATTTATACTTGAGGGCAATGCTGACAACAGCTAACAGCTGGGAAGTTGCTCTACACTTTTCTGTATATGAAGCACTTGGAGTGTTTATTCAGTTTGACTGTTGTAAATTTGAGCACAAGATATTTTCTCTCTGTTATTTTCATGGGCTAGATAGTTTCCTGAGGTAAATTGCTAAAAGAGAACATAGAGCCAGACCCCAGACAAAAGACAGAAGTAGAGACTAGAAAATTCAAAGTAGGCTTCTCAAACAACAGAAATGCAGTAAAAGAAAAATATGAACATAAATCTTACCTAACTTTACTGTGAGGAAATCAACTGATATATCCCAATTTTAAAGGAATTCATTCATGAGTCAATAAAAAAGTAAGCTACTTTTAAGATATAAATAATCAAAACATGTATTGCTTTTTAGGAAGGTAGTGATCTTAAACATTGAATGAATTGGCCTGGTTCAATGTTCTTTCTGACTTGTGGACATGGCTGTCTCTTGTTTTTTGAGGTATATGCTCATGAAAAGTCGGTTCTCTCTTCTTATGGCTATCACAGGTATTTGAATTGTTTCCATCACTACCTTATGCTTTCATATTAAGTATCAATAACATTTTAATAACATGACTATTTCACTCAAACATCTTTAGACTGAAATCAAGAGAACACACTGTAAAATATTTCTTTTTCTTGCTTATTATATATTCACAAGAGGATCATGTATTATAATTTATATGACCGATACAGATATATGTATAAAGATTAATTTTCATCATACTTTAAAATGCATTTACCTTACATTATCTTGGACTGTCTAAAACACCATTTATGAGCTTTACAACTATACTCTCTGACCTAACAAACCCATTTTATATTTTATTAAAATTTTATTTTATTTTTTACATATTCACTATACATCCCCTCACTGCTCCCCCTCCAGTTCATCTCCTCTCACAATTCTTCCCTCCTCCCTCCTCCCTCCTCCCTCCTCCCTCCTCTCCTTCCCTTCTTTTCTGAGCATCCCCCTGGTTATCCCCACACACTGACACATCAAGTCTCTGCAAGGCTAGGTGCTTCATCTGCCACTGAAGACAGGCAAGGCAGCCCAGCTAGGACACAGCCCACATACATGCAGCAGCTTTTAGGATAGCCCCTTCTCCAGTTGTTGTGGACCTATGTGAAGACCAAGATGCACATCTGCTACAAATGTGAGAGAAGGCCTAGGTCCAGCCTGTGTGTGTTTTTGGTCGGTGGTTCAGTCTGGTTAGTTGACACTGTTGATCTTCCTGTCGAGTCCCTATCCCCTTCAGGGCCTGCAATCCTTCCTCCTATTTTTCCATAAGAGTCCCCAAGCTCCCTTCACTGTTTGGGTATGGGTGTCTGTATCTGTCTGAGTCAGCTGCTGGGTGAAGCCTCTCAGAGGACAATATTCTCCTGGATGCAAGCATGAAAGAGTATCATTAATAGTATCAGGGAATGGCCACAACCATTCTTGGTACATTCCACATAGAACTCTAGGAAAGGGATACATGGACACATACATACATACATACATACATACATACATACATAGATTCATACATACATATGTGTTTGTACATACACACATATATGTGTATATACATACACATAAATGTATACATTGATCTCCTTTTTTGTGTAGTAATAAAGCTGTTTGATCATGCCCGACTCTCTAGTTCTCATTAAAGAGTGTATTCAGATAGTTCACCTCATTGACCTCTTTTGTATGGCATGAGGACTTAATAACCAAATGGGGTTTAGAGGCTCATATACCCCTTCATAGGGGAGAAAGTATCGAGGCAAGATGGAGGCAATTTTAGGGAAGAACAAATGAATTGCTGGAGGGTGGGTTTGATAAATAGACTCAGAAGGACAGTAGACACAGACAAAGTTTGTTTAGGCTTTGGGTGTTTGGATTCCTCTTCTTGGTTGGTGAAATCTCATGGTGGGAGCCTATGTTCCCTTTTGGTAGAACCACTCTTTGTGTAAATAAAGGATTTTCATGGAGCAGCCTTTTCCAGCTTCTGGTGATTCCCCAGTTACTATGATCTAAAGAATCCTGGTTAAGCCTTTCTTACCTATTTCCAAGGTAGAAGAGTCTAGTAATTTGCTAATAAATTATCATGTATTGAAATATTAAGTATCACAAATTACTACGTTTCTTAAGGAAGATGCAACTATGTGTCAAATAAGAAACTCTTAAAGAAAAAGAGTGTATTTATAACTGTATGCAAAGCCTGAAGAAATAGATTATGTAAAAGCAAAATGAGTTGTTTGGTGTTTCTTTGTCTTTAAAGTAAACAAGAAAGTAAGTACACTCCTGAAAGAGAAGTGGACAGTTTACACAAAGGTTCCATGTCTTTCAGGATCGAGGTGGAAATGTTGACCTTCACAAGATCATTCAGAGATTTGTTTTTGCAGTTTTGAATTTGCTTCTAGAAACAAAAATATAAAAAACAAACATAACTAAGTTTGCTGCATATATGTCTTTGTCATACAAAGCTCATTTTTGTTTTACCCTACTCGGGGCTTATATTTCACTATTATTAAATATGTCAGTAATGTTTTGCCTGCAAGGAACACACACTTTCCTCCAAAATCTTCAATTTTTTGTAAAACTTGCCATTGAACATATTACAAGTTACAGTACATTTTTCTTGTCACTTTTTAAATTTACAAATTTAGAAGTATCAACTGGCATCTTGCTAAATGATTTTTCACATATAGACTTATTAAGTATCTGTAGCAAAATATCAAAATTCAAAATAAATTGCTCAGTAACAGCAGTAGTTTGATCAAGAATGATCTCCATGGGTTCCTGTATTGGAATACTTGGCTCCCAGGTGGTGGAACTGTGTGGAAAAGATAGGTAGTATGTACTTATTGGGAGAGAGATATCACTTGGGGCAGGGTAATTTGGGGATATAGAACTGTCTCCAAGTATCTGCAAAAATGAATATATATGAGTGAGCTATTGCTATGAAAGGTTTGACCATGCTAATTTGTTTTGTTGTTTGCTTGCTTGTTTGCATTTTTAAAGTATGAATGGCATTGGAAATCTGAACTATGAAAGAGATTTAGTCCTGTGAGGGGGCTTACTAGGCTATCCAGGTAAGAACTTGGTAAACAGGAGTACTGAGAGCAATGTGGCCATGGAGGACACATTTACCTATGTCAGGATATACATTCTCATGCACTGGACTTAAGATTCATTTGCACCCAGTCCAGCCCAGTCCAGTCCACTCAATCTCATGATAATGACAAAGAACTCTTGTCCCAGAGTGGGGACTTTTGTTTCAGTGCTACCGTTGTCTCTCCCAAAGTGCACAAATTTATTTCCAAATCAGCTTCTATCTTCATGCTGAGGTAATCAATAGATTAGAGGAATTGATCAGATGACAAAATTATTGTGACACTCAAGATTTTTCTTCATTTTTCCTCTTCATTAGTCTGCTTTTAGTTAGCTCATAAAGACAAAATTTATAGATGAATGCAAAAGGCTATGAAAGCCATCAGGGATTCTACTTATAACTATAGTCTCATCATGATTCTGATGAGAACAGAGGGAGATTTATTAGGTATTGAGAAAATATCAGTATAATGTGAGATGATAAGAAATGCTAGCAGCACATAGGCATGGCTTCTTTTATTTCTTTTATTATGTATAATGTATATGCATATTTATATTTGCATATGCAAATATTCATTAGTCCATGTGCAGCTGTGCGGCTGTGCCAAGGTATACATATCAAGGTCAAAGGTAGACCTTTTGCTGCCATTCCATTTCTTCCCTGTTAGAGACAGCATCCCTTGTTGCTGCTCTGTTTGCCAGGCATCAACTACAATAATACCTGGTATATAGAAGACCACTGGAAAATAGTTATCAGAACAAAATTACAAAAAGATCAAGAGTATTAACTTCTAATAATCAAGCTATTTACTCATCCTATTACATCAAATGAATAAAGAACACTAGACAACAAAGGAGGGAGAATTGTTCCCATTATTTGAGGGCCTCCAAATTTTTCCCAAATTAGGGAAAACAGTACAGTTAATGTTTCTAGACCCCAAATATCTGCCTTACCTTGCAAAATCGGGATATTCTGGATTCCTCTTTCAGAGGAAGAGTCAACATGTCCAAAAATATTAATTGATACTAAGAAAACACAAAAGTACGTATCTGTTGCAAGAAATAATGTCAAGTGAGTTGTCTGTATCTGACATGATACTCAATTATATATAAGAGGGTGTTATTTAGCAGGTACCAGTTAACAAGTCATACACAAGACACAATACACATGTCAACTGATGTCCAAGAATAAGGAAGGAGTGGCACCTGGTTCTGGAAAGGCTCAGGGCAGCAGTGTAGTGGAATACCAGAACAGGGAAATGGGAAGGATGGATGGTGGGGAGGGAGGGAAGAGGGCTTATGGGACTTGCAAGGGAGGTGGGGATCAAGGAAAGGGGAAATCATTTGAAATGTAAATAAAGAATATATTGAATAAAAAAATGAATATGAGGACAGAGAAAATGGAGGGAGGTGATTGGAAAATGGATGGAGAGAAGAAGGTTTATGGGACATATGGGGAGGGGGGATCTGGGAAAGGGGAAATCATTTGGAATGTAAACAAAGAATATAGAAAATTTTAAAAAAAGAAATTGAAAAAACAAGAGGAAAAAAAGACAGAAACAAACAAGAGTGAGTTAACATAGTTAATGGTGTTTAGGTATTTAAAACCGGATATTATGTATAAGTACCTAGATAAATGGGAAGTTTCTTTTCTTTTTTTTTTTTTTTTAGCTTTAGTGGACACTGCTTTCTGATGAAAAATGGCCTTCAATTTCCAATTTGGATTTTATTTATTTTAGTAATTTTTTACTTTCTCAAGTTCTTTGTTGTACATTAGTTAGTTCATCAACATGATTAAAATAATAAATAAAAATTATCTTTTTATTTTCAAGCTTATTATGTGAAGATAAAAATAACTTCTCATAATACTGTGTCAAGATATTTGCTTAATAATGTACTTATTCTAATTTGATATCTTAGAGTTACAAAAAATGTAGAGTTTCAAATCTGTCATCAACTTTCTGAACAAATTTTTGAATTTTCTTTAATATTAACAACTTATCCACTCTGGAAATCAGTCTGGCGGTTCCTCAGAAAACTGGGCATGTCACTTCCAGAGGATCCTGCTATACCACTCCTGGGCATATACCCAGAGTATTCCCCAGCATGTAATAAGGATACGTGCTCCACTATGTTCATAGCAGCCCTATTTATAATAGCCAGAATGTCAACCTAGACCTGACTTATACCTAGCAAAAAGCCTCAATCACCATAGATATTACAAGGCAAATATAAATACAAACATCTATCTACAATTTCAGCCCTACAAAAAAATACTTGAGGGAAAACTGCAACCAAATGAGAATGTAAGGAAACACAGGAAACAAATAATTCCATGACAACAAAAACAAAGAAAGAACACACACACACACACACACACACACACCACAAACATTAAATAACAGTAAATAACAATCACTAATCATTAATATGTGTCAACATCAATGGATTCAATTCCCTAATACAAAAGACACAGGATAACAGAATGGGCATTAAAACAGAATACATCTTTCTGCTGAATAAAAGAAACACACCCCAGCAATAAAGATATTTATTGCCTCAGAATAAAGGGTCATGAAAAAAGTTTTCTAACTAATTAGACCAAAGAACCAAGATGAAGTGGCCTTCAAATATCTAATTAAGTAGGATTTTAACCAAAAATTAGTCAAAAGAGACAGGGAAGGACACTTCATACTCATCAAACAAAATCTACAAAGATGATGTTTCAGTTCTGAACATTTGTTCCCCAAACACAAAATCACACACATTAGTTAAGAAACATTGTTAAAGTTTTAATTGCATGTTAAACTCCGTATATCAATGGTGGGAGACTTCTACAACCCCACTCATCAACGGACAGGTCATTCAGACAAAAAATAACAGAGAAATCACAAATCTAACACATTATGAATCAAATGGACCTAAGAGAATTTTATAGAATGTTTCACTCAAACAGAAAAGAATATACCTTCTTCTCAGCACCTCATGGATACTTCCCCCAAATTGACCATATAGTCGGTTAAAAAGCAAGCCTCAACAGATACAAGAAAATTGAAATAATGCCTTGTATTTTACCAGAGTATCATAGATTAAAGCTACACATCAAAAACATATATACCAGAAAGTGTAAACACACTAATAGAAATTGAACAACTCTCTAAAAAATAATCCCTGGGTCAAGGAAGAAATAAAGAAGGAAATTAAAGATTCTCTAGAATTCAATAAAAAAAGGAAGCCAAAATAAACCTAAATTTGTGGGACACAGTAAAAGCAGGGCTAAGAGGAAAGGCCATAGCACTAAGTGCCTCCATAAAGAAATTAGAAATAGCTCACGCCAGCAATTTTCAAGTATAACAGAAGTTCTAGAAAAAAAAAAACAAGCACAAAAGAGGAATAAATGGCAAGAAATAATCAAAATCAGGGCTACAATGCCTCAGTTAAAAACAAAAAAAGAAAAGCAAAACAAATAGTCAAAGAAAACAAGAACTGGTTCTTTGAGAAAATCAACAAGATAGATAAACTCTTTGCCAAACTAAGCAAAAGATAGATTCAGTATTGAAATAAAATCAGAATTGAAAAGCAAGACATAACAACAGACACTGAGGAAATTCACAGAATCATTAAGTCTTACTTCAAAAGTTTGTACTCCATAATGGAAAACCTTTTATAAACAGAACGTTTTCTAGACAGATATCACTTACAAAATGTAAATCAAGATAAGATAATCTACTTAAATAGTATTGTAACACCTAAAGAAATAGAAGCAGTCATTTAAAGGTCTCCCAAACAAAAAAAAAAAAAAAGCCCAGAGCTAAATGGTTTAATACAGAATCATGCCAGACTTTAAAAGAAGAGCTAATACCAATACTCCTCAAAATATTCCACAAAAGAAACAGAAGGAAAACTACTGAACTGATTCTATGAAACCACAGTCATCCTAATACCTAAACCAAAGACTTAACAAAGAAAGAGAACTTCAGTCTGATTTTTTTTGTATGAAAATTGATGCAAAAATACCCCCCCCCCCCCCAAAAAAAAGCACAAATGAGATCCAGGAGCACATCAAAAACATTACCTATCATGATCAAATAGGCTTCATCCCATGGATGCAGGGATGGTGCAATATATGAAAATTTATCAAAGTCACCCACCATATAAACAAACTGGAAGAAAAAAATCACATGACTATCTCATTAGATTCTGAAAATCCTTTGACCAAATCCAGCAACCTCTCACGTTAAAAGTATTAGAGGCATCAAACCTTCACAGGACCAAGGGCCTCCCTTCCCACTTATGCCAGATAAGGCAATCAATCCTCTGCTATACATGTGGCTGGAGCCATGAATGCATCCATGTATATTCTTTGGTTGGTAGTTTTGTCCCTGGCAGCTCTGGGGGGAGGGGTCTGCTTAGTTGATATTGTTGTTCTTCCTATGGGGTTGCAATACCTCTTTCAGTCTTACCCCTAATTCTTCCACTGGGGTCCCCAGACTCAGTCTGCTGGCTGGCTGTGAGTAACTGCGTCTGTATGTCAGGTGCTGTCAGAGCCTCTTAGAGGACAGCTATACCAAGTTCCTGTCAGCAAGCACTTCTTGACATCAACATTAGGGCCCGGTTTGGTGTCTGCAGATGGGATGGATCCCATCTCCGGATGGCCTTTCCTACAGTCTCTGTTCCATTTTCTGTCCCTGGTTTCCTTTAGACAGGAACAAATTCTGGGTTAAAAAATTTGAGATGAATGAGTGGCCCCATCCCTTAACTGGGAGCTGTAGAGACCTAGAGATGGTCTCTACAGGTTCTCTCTTTACTGTAGGGCATTTCGGCTAATGTCATCCCCACTGGGTCCTGGAAACCTCTTACTTCACTGGCATCTGGGACTTTTCTGGTTGTCTGCTCTGTTTCCTACCTAACACTGCTATATATTCCTATTCATTTTTCTGATCCTCTGGACTTCTCCCCTGTCTCTTCCTATACCTGATTCTATCCCCACTAGAGTGGTGAGGTGGGAGTGGCTGGGTGAGGTGGGGCATCCTTTGAGAGGCAAAGGGGAGGGGAGATGGGATGGGGCTTTGCAGAGCAGAGACCAGAAAGGGAGATATTTAAAATGTAAATAAAATAAGCAATAAAAAAGTGTCGGGGAGATCAGAGACACAAGAAACATACTTATACATAATCAAAGCAATATACAGCAAGCCAATAGCCAACAGCAAACTTTTATGAAGAGAAGTTTAAAGCAATACCACTAAAATCAGGGACAAGAAAGTACTGCTCACTCTCTCCCTATCTATCCAATATAGTGTCTGAAGTTCTAGCCACATAAATAAGACAACTAATGGAGGTCAAGGGGATGCAAATTGGAAAGAAAGATGTCAATATATCACTATTTGTAGATGGTATGATAGCCTACATAAGTAATCACAAAATTTCTACCAGAGAACTCCTACAGTTCATAAACATCTTAAAAATGTGGCTGGGTACAAAATTAACTCAAAGAAATCAGTAGCCCTCCTTTATACAAATGATAAATGGACCAAGAAAGTTATTAGGGAGACAACAGCCTTTATAGTATGCACAAATAAAATATCTTAATGTAACTCTAGCAAAGCACATGAAAGATCTGCATGACAAGAATTTCAAGTCCCTGAAGTCACAAATCGAAGGAGATATTGGAAGTTGCAAAGATCTCTCACTTTCCTGGATATGTAGAATTAACAGTGAACATGGCCAGATTAACAAAAACGATCTACAAAGTCAATGACTTCTCCATCAAAATTCCAATACAATTTTTTATAGACCTTGAAAAACAAATTCTGAACTTCATATGGAAAGACAAAGAACTCCAGATGACCAAAATAATCCTGATCAATAGAAGAACTTTGGGAGGAATAACCATCCTTGACTTCAACGTGTACTACAAATATTAGTGATTAAAACTGCGTGTTATTAGTACAAAACCAGATATATTGAACAATGGAATCAAGTTTAAGAGCATGAAAAAAAATTCACACACCTATAGATACTTGATTCTTGACAACGAATGTAAAACTATACAACCAAACCAAGCCAAAACCAAAACCAAACAAACAAAAGAACTATAACAAATGGTGCTGGTCTAACTGGGTGTCTACATGTAGAAGAATGCAAAGCTATTCATATTCATCACTTTGCACAAAACTCAAGTCTAAGTGGCTCAAGGACCTTAACATAAAACTGGATACACTAAATCTCATAGAAGAGTGTGTGGAAAGTTCCCTTGTACACATTGGTACAGAATACAATTTTCTCTACAGAAAACCAATGGCTCAATCTCTAAGATTAAGAATTGATAAAAGGAACTTCATGTAACAGAAATGCTTCTGTAAGGCAAAAGTCACTATCAATGGAACAAAACAGAAGCCTACAGATTGGGAAAGGATGTTCCCTAACCCTAATCTGTCATAGGGCTAATATCTAAATTTTATAAGGAGCTCAAGAAATTAGAAAGCAACAATCCAAATAATACAATTTAAAAGGGGGTACAGAAGAAAGCGGAGAATTCACAACAGAGGAAACTCGAATGACTGAGAAGCACTTAAACAAATTTTTAACATTCATAGTCATCAGGGAAATACAATATAAAATTTCATATTTACACCCATCAGCATGGCTAAGATAAAATCTCAAGAGACAGTGCATGCTAGCAAGGATGTGGAGCAAGAAAAACTCTCCTCCATTGCTGGCAGGATTGCACACTTGCATAATCACTTGGGAAATCAACTTGATGTTTTCTCAGAAAACTGGAAATAGTTCCACCACAGGATGGAGGTATACCTCTCCTAGGCACACACCCAAAAGACAAAGGCTCTTGAGCATGAAATTACTGCATAAGTTTGTACCTATATACATGGACACTCCTGAGTATGAAACATTTATCACCCTAGCATAACCTAAAATAGACTACCATGTAGTGTGATGTCCTCATGATATCTTGGTTGCCATTTCTGTTTTTGGATCTTTTTTTGTGATCAGTGAAAAAGGAAAAACTTTATCTGTGATATAATTTATAGCAGTATGCTGAGTTTCACTTACCAGGTTCCTCCCACTTACACCTAAAAGACTTGGATTGACTATAAGCCAAATATCAGTGAGACCTTTACTCCTACCTGACCTGATACAGTATGCTAATATGGAAAGCAAAGAAGCCTGGAAAACCACAGACATAACCTGACCTGAGACATGAGATTTTGGATAAAGAGCATGCCAGGCCTGTACAAATTCAGTGTCAAAGCAGCGCGCAGCTAGTCTCCAAATTAGAAGTTTCAGTCACACATTATGGTGCAATCAAAGAAAACATTGTGGAAAAAGCAGAATGCTCATTGGAGCCTGAACCTGCTTATACAGAAGGAAACCTGTAGCATGTTTCTTAAATACCCAGAACACTGGAAAAGGAACATAGATCCACCTCATATTTGGGCAAAGATATAATGAGCCCATTAGGCAATTTTGTAAGTCTAACCCAAACATATTCTTCAGAGAAGGAGTCTTCTTTAATTGAGTTTACTTGTTCCAGTAGTCATGAAAAATAGTTTTCTGTTTTAACTTCTGCACTTTACTGTTATACTTCAGGATTCGGTTAGGTAGTTTTCCCATGTTTAATTTGAAAATTAATTTAAAGAATTTCACAATAGATGTGAAATTGATCCCACATTTCAGCAGGATAGTACCTTTTGATTCTTAATTTGTAGAGTTATTAAATATTCTTCCCTCCCACTTGACTCTAGGTATTAGCTTTACAATACCTTGGATATTGGAGATGCCTGGTTTAATGATTAACATGATCTGCATCATCTCTGCTTAACCCCAAATAATTGAAGATGGTTTGAATTTTCTAATGAAATGAAAAAGAATCAGAAAGCAGTTGGTACCAATATGGTGCAATTAGTAAACAAATGTAAGAGTGTTTAACAATCCAAGAAATGTATATCCTCAAAGACAATCACTTTTCTTCTCTCATACCCCGACAGCAGGACAGTATCCAACAACATCATCACTGGATTTAATCATGTGTATTATACACATTCCTCTGTCACAATAGCTTGGTTTGTACCAAGACTTTTTTCTTATGCAAATGACAAAAGCAAATTACTTCAGTTTTATCCTAAAAGTAATAAAGTGCAACGGGCCACAAAAGCTTGATTAAGTAAAGTATCTGGATGCTGAGGAACCTGAAAGCAGCCTCCATCACCATGCTTTCTCCACACCTTTTGTGAGCAATGTGTCTCATCTGTCTTCACTGCATCCCAGGTACCGGTACTGACAAGTCATTCTAACTGTACTCTAGAATTTTAGGATGCAAGAGAGGAAGCAACAGTCTTCAGTCTGTGAGACGTATTGAAGCTTCAGTCACTCTGGGCCAATTCAGTCCCTCTGGCCTGAGTGCTCCCTAAATGAGTCCCTCAGAGATAAGCAGAGAGATTCTATATAGTTTCGCTCCCTGAAGGTAGAAACTCCACTATGCTAATTTCAAGCATATACCAGATCACAAAATTTCTCACTAGACTGCAATATGCAAAATATAGTACTGCTTTCTGGTATTGTCATATTACAAGTAAAATTTTACCAATACAAAAAAATTAAGCCTAGAAAATTACCTTAGTGTTTATCCTGCAACACTTCTCCCATTATTTAATCAGTGTAGTATAGATGCAAACAAAAGCCGTAGGTTGTAATTCTGCCTCCCTGCCTCCAAGAATGTTTCAATATTTACACTTCCGCATAATATACTAAGATGGATAGCATGGCCTCTTGACAGATACCAATACAGGCTCCCCAGTCCCAGGGATGTTAGCTTTCTCCTCTAATTTTCCTGCATTACCTAAAGTTCATTTCTCTGCTTATATTCTTATAAAAGCCTCATTTTTCAAAAGCTATCTTCCGATATAATGTTTTCAAGGTAACAGCATTTATCCAGAGGACTTATTTGGTTAGTGCATCAGAGGATATCCTAGCTCCTGCACAGACTAGTTTTCATTTCTCCCAGTGTTGCAGTTCCTTTCTACTGTCCTAGTCACCAAGGAGAGAGAACACTCAGAAAAAGATCCAGAAACCAGGAATATTAATAGGTAAACTGAATTATTGGCACCACAAAAGTCCTGAGGGACTTCTAGAAGAATTGCTTCCCTAGTCATCACATTAATTTTATAGTAAGCCAGTTCAGAAAGGAAAAGAGACACTTCCACCATGAGTGTAAATCTAACACAGGTGCACAGATGATTTACCTAAGACATTAGACAAATTTCAGCAATATCTACATGTAGTAAATCTCAATGAAATGAAAAGAAGCCACTGATTAGACAACCTTTGCAGAATCTTAGACCTTGGCTGACACAGAGATTAATCACCGCACATAGTTTAATGAGATCAAGGTGTGACAAAGATTTTTAGATTTAAGATATCCAATCAGCCCAAAGTATTTTCCAATTGACCTCCAGAGGCTGATTTGATAACGAGAGTACATTCATCGTGCTGAGTGCTATGTGCTCCTTTCTTGGTCTCTGATCACTTAGTAGGATGAGCTGAGCCTTGAGGAGACTAAGGAGATCAGATAAGTTGCCATCACTAAAACATCAGAGCCTTCGATAAGGAGGCAGTTAATATCACCTTTAACCTCTGTGTGTAAGTAGGGAATAGGTCATGTGCTTGGGCGTGTCTAAATACATACATACTTCTGTGAGTTTTCTACATTATGGCTTCATTTACTTCTGCAATACGATTTGTGTATACTAATTAGCATTTTCTATAGTATCACTACTTTGTGTCACAGCCTTTTAGAACTGTTAAAAAAAAGTGTAATGAGTCAGGAACCCACTTAAATGTTTTATATTTAGATAGTTCTAATACCAAGAGCAAAGTGTGGTAAAGTCTCATGCTCCTTATAAAGACATGACCTTTTCTCTTACCCAAAGAGATGTTTATGGGATTCACCACTGAAAGACTTTTTTTGTGAGCATTCAAAGAAAGGTTATGTAGGTACAACACAAGATGTGACATGTAGAAACCAAAGTCAACTTCATTATTTTTATTGGTTATTTTATTTATTTATATCAAACTGTCCCCCTTCCCAGTTTTTCCTGTGCAAGCCCTCCATCCCATCCTGTAATTTTAGAAACAAGCTTCCTCATTTGCCCTGGGCTTTGCTCCCAGCTTAGCTCTGAGATAGGCTGCCACCAGTGCCACTCCTGACTTGTCGTTCCTCCCAGTTTATCTCCTCCAACAGTCTGCTACTGCCTTTTCTAGTAGCTCTGATTGGTCCCCAACTCTCTCCCAGCTAAGGATTGATTGAAACCAACCACTAACCCAGGAAAGCCTATAGCTACTGCTCCAGCTTCTCTCTTTCTCTGCCTACTTTTGGTCCTAGGAAGAAAAACCTTGACAAATTTATTATCTTAGAACTTTCCAGACAACACAACTGCTGGGCTCAGAATCTCCTGCCTTAAACTTATCAGCTAAACTATATTAGCTAGTCTATATCAGTCACACTCTGCC